>NC_056743.1:1054621031-1054791031 GCF_019279795.1 Protopterus annectens
CCTACTGTGTGTAATGCAGGTTACATTGTCTACTCCTCTGACCTAAGTAACTATCCTGACTTCTGACTCTCATAAAATAGGGCTTAGTCAAGCCCTCTCTTTCACTCATAACTTCACCCATTATTCTGTTTAGAAATTCTTCACTATAATTTCTTTCTTTAAAATCCAATAGCATCTCACTCATTTGTTGATTACATTTCTGAATGTCAGTATTGAGCCTGCGAACCCTTAAGAGTTGACTTTTAGCAATCCCTGTGAATGTACGCTCAGCACACATACTACTTTGATGCAAGTACCTGCTAGCTTGTACTTCCTTCTTATAAATGCTCGTGTCTATATCATTGCCTATTCTCTTCATTTTCACAGCCAAGAAACAGATCTCATCCCCTGAATAATTCAATTTAAATCTTAAAAAAAAACTAGCTGTAGCATTTAAAACATCTACAAAATCAGAAATTCTTGCTACCTTCCCAAACAAGACAAACATCATCAACAAAATGTTTAAAAAAGATGTAAAAGCTAATGAACCATTATAAATAAATTGACCTTCCATTGATTGAGAGTAATATTGGCATATGTGTTGGTGATTGAGGTACCCATCACCACACTGGATATCTGATGGTAAACTTGACAGTCTATAAATATAAACACATTATTAGTTAAAATAATACCCACTGACTCACATGGTTTCAACTTCTCTACCTGTTAATTCACTATTAGTGCATAAAAATCTTCACACAGCCTCTAAACCATAAGTATTCGGCATCACCATAAACAAAGAATTAACATTGAGAGTTCCAAATAAAAATTCAATAAGTTGTTTAGAGGTACATCAGTCATAAAATGTAGATAAAAAAATCACCTGTAGCATAAATATAACTTCTCACATTTTTAAGATATTTACGTAATATGGACTGCAGATATATGGAAGTCAGCTCACTTACCCATCCTCTGCCAGACACTATAGGTCTCACTGGTTGGTGCGTCAGGCTCTTATGAATTTTTGGCAGTTCATACAATACAGGGATAACAGGGCATGATACAATAAAATAGTTAAACAACTCAAGGGACCTCAGAGTAATTAAATACCTATAACTTCTTTAGAAATCTATACTTCTTTATTCAAAAATATTAAATACATAAACTTTCTTGGATTTTTTTTTTCATTTTTTTAGCTTAGAAATCAATATTTCTTTATTGAAAAATGAAACAGTTCAGTACTTTCACCCTTAACAGACCTTCATCAGATCTAATTCCATTTTACATCACTTGCACAGAGTGGCACATTACCTGACAATAAGAACACAAGGTGTATACATCCAGACACTTGGCAGCTAGACAATTCTCTGTTATGATTTCATTTTGATGATTACAGTGCTCAGTTATGCATAACACTTAGGGTTATAACTTGTCTCTGTTATGATTTCATTTTGATGATTACAGTGCTCAGTTATGCATAACACTTAAGGGTTATACCTTGTCTCTGTTATGATTTCATTTTGATGATTACAGTGCTCAGTTATGCATAACACTTAGGGTTATACCTTGACTGGTTATCATGCATTGTCAGTGCTCATTGCCCTTTTTCCAGTATGGCAAATGACATCTACATATTGCATCTCAGATAAGTTGATGTACTAATGGATGTGCATAGCTAGTGACAATAGGAATCTAAAGTGTCTCTATCAAGCACTAGCTACATAGGATGGAAATACAGCACATACGTTTTATAGCCTATTAGGTACCAATAGGTGCAGATATGCATAACATGGCTGAAAGATGAGACCTGTCCTACTTTAGCTTGGCCAGACAGCCTATAACATGTGTTATGATGAACAGATCAAGTGAATTGCCAGTGAACTATATCTTAAAAGCATATATAAATAATGAATGTCATGTAAACTTGATTTAGATCTGATGAAGCTCCATTAAGGGTGAAAGTACTGATCTATTTAATATGTTTCATTTTTCAATAAAGAAATATTGATTTCTAAGCTAAAAAATGAAAAAAAAAAAAAACAATCCAAGAACCTACTTCTTGAGTTGGAAAAATGCACAAAAATAACAACTGGAACAAACTGAAGCACTAAAAAGATGAGTGAAATGATGCAATGTGACACAACATGGCACACACACAAATTATATCACAAGCATTACTTTTAATTAAGCTCTTTTGATAATATGGGTCTCTTCAAAATGAATTGATTAAGAAAACGACTTCCTTTTACACTACTACTTATGTCACCTGAGAAATCACATGACTGATATAAATACTTCTAATTTAAAAATAATTACACAACAATATAGATGTTTAAATTTCAATATAAATACAACTGTTACCTATTATTTGCATTTATTAAATCTCTTATTTTTTTTCTTTAGAACTGCCTTATAATTTACTGTGGCATTTAACCCAGGTGAAATACATGCACAAAGTCATATTTGCCATCTAATTTCTCTGTATTCCAATTCTTCCTCTCTGTCACAATTGTAATCAAAAGGAACATAATCTACTACATCAAATAAAAAATTTTTAAAGATAGAACATTCACTAGAGTGTTTGGCTAAAGCATTGCTGTGAATTTTGTTCTTCACCACATTGTTGTGTCTTTCGGCTTTTCCCGGTTAGGGGTCGCCACAGCGGAACTCCAGTCCGCTAATGATTGGCAGTAGATTTTTACATGCCGAGTTGCCAGCCCTGATGCACAACCTTCCACGAAGGTACGCCCATTCACGCATGTCTCTACACAGAAGACGCTCTTGCTGAGAATCGAACCGGACAACGTCTTACTGTGAGGTGACAACACTACCGCAGCACCACCACACATAATGATGTTCATATATATGCCTCTTTAATTCTTTCTTGGGTTTCACAAACATAAAATGTTTCACATGTCAAACACTTTGCTACATAAACCACAAAAGTGGATTTGCAAGTAAAATAACCTAGAACATCATAAATTCTGTCACTTCCTACACAAGTAAAATTAGGATTCTCCAAAACGTAGCTTCACATCAAACAATCTAGACACTTAAAGGTTTTCCTTTTTTAATAAGACTTGTAGATTTTTCCCCTTCCAAAATATTTGTTATATATCTTCCCCTTTTATTGATAAATGCCATCTGATTACTTCTTTACTTGCACCTCCTATTCTCCAATTTTTGTTGCTAACATTGTTTTATGTTGGCACTGTCCAAAGAAAAAACTAAAGACATAGAAGTGGTCCAGTCTCTTTTTTCCTAGATTCTGATTGCTGTAACCAGTTTATCTCTATTATTCCTTACTGTTTCCTCTGGATATCCTCTATTAATAAATCTGGCATGTAAAGACTTTAACAAAATATCTAACTGTTCAACATCTGTTGTGAACCTGTGGTGAAATATTTCAATCTAATGAACGGTCCTTTTACAAGACTGTGTTTAAATACATTGAGTGCATATGCCAATAGTCCAAAATGGCCTTACTAGTTGCATTTTTGTAACTAAGGATACTAAAATGTTTAATTTCACCTTCTTTCTTCTGTATTTCTACATCTAAAAACTTATCTTGGTGACAATAACTTCCTTGCCAAATATATATATATATATATATATACATATCATCAATAAAATGAAAATAAATTTAAATGTTTTCTTATCCCCATATACTTTCTAGAATCTGACTTTATGAAAAAGTCATAGCTAGACTGATGTAATTAGGTGGTGTTTGTGCAGTCATAGCCACACCCCTTTTCTGATGGTAATTCTTTATTTCAAAGAAAAAAAATGTTATTCAAAATCAACTCAATAGATTCCACCAAGCATTTAACCTCTTCAGTATATTATTCTGTAATTTTGTTTAACATAAAAGCCACCCAATCTATTCCTACAGTAGACTTCCTCTTATTCGGCCACTCGTTAACCAGCCTCCTCCTTAACCAGCCATCAAATTTCTGCCATAGCTCTAGCAAAAGACAACAGAGAAGAACAATATTTCTGCCTCCTCTGGCCAAAATAATGACAAACATTTGAATTTTAGACTTCATATTCATTAGAAAAATGCACACCAACACAAATCCTGTTATTCTAGCTGATTTATAACCTATAAATGCTATTTTGTATGCATTTTCTGATTAACCAGACATTCGTTTATCCAGCCTAAGGTGTGGTCCCAGCGAGATTGGATAAGAGGGAGTCTACTGTATATCATGTTGTATTACTGTATATAGGGATTGAATGTCAGCTGTGACCAGTAAATTACTATTCCCTATTTTGATGGTTCTAATTTTCTCTAAAAAAAAAAAAATTAAAGGGATCCCTTATAGAATATGTTTTACCTTTGACAAGTTGAAACAATACTGTATCTAAATACTGTATCTATAAACTTCAACACTGTCTCTAGTTTTGAAGCAGGGGAGGAAATTATTGGTCTAAGGAGTGATTGGTCCATATGTTTACTTATCGTAGGTATTACAAAAACTTTACCTATGTGTGGCTAAGATGTATAAAAATATTAGTATATTTTGTCTGTAATTACACCCTCCAAAAGACTGTCCTGTAACAAAGCATCAACGAATCTAAAGGCCTTCTTAATATCAATTTTATTGATTTTCTCATAAAATGTTCTCTCATAGCAAATCATACTCATCTTGTCCCCTCTCCTGATGCTAATACTTTCATCTGTAAACAGTTCATATAAAAGTTTTCTCTCTACTTGATTTAAATTATATTTTTTTGCAGCTATTATTTAATAAAACAGATCCAATGTCCTTTTCCTAAATGTCCTCAAATGCTTTAATAATGGGATGCAAAGGTGGATTAAAAGTATGAGGAAGCACAAAATCACTTTTATCTGATGCAGTACATCCTTTCAACAAAACTTTTAAATTCAATTTTCAGGAGTAACTTTTTAAATCTATAATAGCTTTTACTAAATGAAATCTAGCTGCTGGAATGAAGGAGAATCCTTTTTGTAATACACTGATCTCTCTCTCCTGTAAAGTCTTATTGTACAAATTAATTTTGTTAAAATTTGAGCGGTATTATCTTCAGTGATGGTGTTTCATGTTTACTTTGTTTTGAAATTATTTCCTATTTTTCTGACTAAGAGAAGACTGCTGTGCCACCAGTGCCCAGGTTCTGGTATAGTACGGCTTCTCCACTTGCAGAATCTCCGCAATCTGCTGAACCCTGCTGTTGTTTAGGGGACCTTGTTTTTGAGTTGCATCACCCTTTTGCTTTTGTTTATGGCCTAAAATGTTGGATCGTCTTTGCAAACCAGCGGCAGCTGTACCCACTAGGAAAAAGTACAGAGCTAACTCCAAAAGCAAGACACACTGGTGGAATCACAAAATAAATAGGCTGTATAACACAAGGAAGAAAATTATGGCAAAAATTAGGAAGTGCAGCATCAAGCAGGATAAAAGCACTCTCATCAAACTAAACAAACAACTTTGAGGACAAAGTCCACGAAAGCCAAATTTGAGATAAATTTGACCTCCCAGGCCAAGGACATTCACAAGGCATTCTTTAGCTATGTCCACAACCTCAAAGGTAATACATAACTGTGTGCAGAGCTCATTGTAAATGGAGCTACCTATACTAAGCCAGAAGATATAGCAAACCTAATGACCGATAAATTCAGTTTCAGCTTTACCCATCTCTCCCCCCTCAACCTTCCTTCAGGGTAATTACATCAAATATAACTCCCCCTGCTATCATTAGGGAACAGGGCCTTAATGCTCTCTCTCTCTAATGCCAAGAACACTGCATCAATGAACCCAGAAAATATCCGTGGATGTCTTCTAAATAGCATGCAATATTAGCTATCAGGCCCTCTGGAATTGCTATTTAACTGTAGCTCCAAAGAGATTTCATGCCTCATGAATGCAGAACAGCAACAGTCATCCCTCTGAACAAAGGTGCACCATCTACAGACCCTGCAAACTACAAAGCCTTAAGTCTCACTAGTCTTATATGTAAAACTATGGAAAGAATTATCACTGAAATAGAATAGAATAGAATTGAAATTGAATAGTGATATAGTAAACCTCCAGACACTGAACCCAACCCAGTTTGGTTTCATCAAGGGCAGGTCATGACTACTCAACTTGGTGGACTTCTTTGAGAAGGTCACCAAAGCAATGGATGAGGGCAAAATGGTTCATACTTCCTGCCTTGACCTAGCCAAGGCATTTGACATAATACCCCATTCAGGCATTGTTGACAAACCCAAGAGATTAGGTACAAACTCTTATGTCACCCAGTGGATAGTCAACTGGCTCACAGACAGGACCCAGGAAGTTAAAATTGGGGAGTCCACCTCTACAAAGAGGCCAGTCCCAAGTGGAGTCCCTCAGGGATCGGTCCTTGGAATGCTCCTTTTTGGCATTTACTTCTATGAAGTCAAGGCCAATGTCAATTTGTCTCTGGCTGACTAAATTTGCAGATGATTGCAAATTAGCAGCTGACATTGAATCCCACCCTGATACAAATGTTCTCTAGGAAGGGCTGCCACAGACAAATATCTGGTGTCAGAGCCATGGAGTAAAACTAAATGCCAAGAAATGCATAATAATATCCTTTGGGAAGTCATCCACCCCTGGTAACTTTCATATTGACAACACACCCCTTAGATTTGACCCAGTAGTCAGGGACTTAAGGACACACATAGACAGTAAACTAACCTTTGACCATCACATGTCTACAGTGGTGAGGAAATCATTCTATGTTGTGCAGCTTATAAGCATGCATATGGCATCTAAGTCCAAGTATGTCATTGTTCCACTTTATTTAGCATTCATCAGACCTATCATTGAGTATAATGCCATGCATATCCAACAACTGGAGCATCCATGGAGGTTCCGCACTAAAATAATACAGGTGTAAGTAAAATGTCCTATGCAGACTGCCTCAAGGCCCTATCCTTGTATTCTGCCTCCTACAGGCTTTTAAGGGGAGATGTATGACTGGCATAGATGGCATTGTCAGAATCCACTCTGATGGATCTCCTGCATATTCCCCAAACAAATACCACCAGAATTACCTGTTCTAAATACTTAAACCTTGCCTGTGATATATATAGGACCTGCTGGAGAGACAGGTATGTATCCCAGAGACTACCCTGCCTCTGGAACAGACTCCCCATCCATGTTTAGCCTTCCTAACCCAATTCAAGTGCTACTTGGACAATTCGATGGGGAACAGGAAATTCATCCTGGTTTGGCACCTATATGTCTAATAGACACAGGCAATCTGTAAAGGGGTTGATCTCCCAGGCCCCTTCCTGTAAAAATTTCACCTCCCAAGCCCCTTCTTACATGTATCAATAGTATCAGATCTTGTTAGAGATTTGGGAAGCCTGGCTAGGGTTAAAAAGTCCCTTGTGGTTGTTAGCCTAGTAAACACCTATGAACTTATGAATAACATATACAGCTGCAGGAATCCAGTTACAAAAACTTGTTCATTTATATATACAGAAAGCAGAAAAAAATGCATTGCTCACATAATAATTTCATGTATTATTGCAGTTTCTTTGGCACTAGTTAAATTATAAGCACACAGACTTTGTAAAGAAAAGATTGTGCTTGTGTAGGCCAGAAAAATATTTACTAGTATAATAACTGTACAAGATAGTCATTTCTTCTGCAATATTAACTACACATACAAGATGGATGAACTCTCAGTAAGGTACTGCACCTTAGTCAGGATGGAGGATGGAGAGTGGGATGGAAGCTGCAGTGACTAATGAATGACAAGCAAATACTTTACTGAGAAATGACAAGTTGTATTATATACAAGTAAAATTAAGGAAAAAAAAGGTGAAATGTAGGTAACTGGGTGTTTCATGTTTGCTCTTTATAACTGATGAAGAAATTGCCTACAACAGGCAACAGCAAGAAGCTGGTAAACATGAATAAAGCAGTAAACAGTGTTGTGTATTTAACTGATTTCACTACTATATATATATATATATATATATATATATATATATATATATATATGTGTGTGTGTGTGTGTGTGTGTGTGTGTGTGTGCATGTATATATATATATATATATATATATATATATATATATATATAGGAATAATTTATAAAGCATAACAACTAAAGCAGAGTGTATTCAGTACATTACTGCAAGACTGAGAGATATATCAGTATATAAGTGCAGCATTCTGTATTTAACTCATTTTATTACTGTACATTGATACATAATTTATACAGTATAGTAATTGAAGCACTTGAGTACATTCAGTACATTAATGTAACCAAATGTAAAAGATATGCCAATATACTAACAACAGTATTTTGTCTTTAACTGATTTCATAAGATGTAAGCATTTATAAAGTGTATTTTCAGTGCAATGATGCAATCAAGTTCATATCATACACAGATATGATCATTATGTTCGTATAGTATAATGCAACATATAAACCCCACCAGAACTCAGTGGCAATACACTCTTCTGCTAACTATGAGTAAAAACACACAATAAAATTTTATCCAAAGTCTGCATAAACATTTCTTACAGATGCTCAACATGTACACATATGCACTTCCGAAATCAGTAATCCCATGTCTGCATACGTACTTCATGTACATTCTGTTTTATTTCAATAAAGATTTATATAAATAAAAATGTTATAAAGTAAGAAACTCAATGTTGTGTAACATGATGTGTGAATTTATTGTGTGTATTTTTCTTTTGTCTCCTATCCTTTTTCTCTTTCTTTCTTTTTGTTAAATTATGAATTCCTTTGTCCTTTATTGTTTTCTTTCTCCCCCATTTATGCTCATTTCCTTACAAATCCAAATTCCACTGCAGTGGCCCAGGCATATACCTCCCAGTTTAGGGAGTGCTCACTCTCTGCCTGCCCAGGGATGTCCTCACAGTGTCAGGGCAGAGGCACCAGAGCTGCTGACATCCTGGCACATGGCAGTCTGGCAATGGGGCTTTGGGACTTGGTTGATGACATGCTGGAGCAGGCTGTGAACAAATGGTATTCAACCAATCAAAGCCTCTCGTTAGCATGTTCAAGAGGGTCTATATTAGAACATCAAAGTTTCAAAACTTTGAATATTCTAATATCAAACCCTATTCATCAAAAGCTGAAACTATCGAAGCAACAGAAAACTGAATTTTTTCCCAGGGAAAGAATTTGGTTGTCTGTTTCTGTTGCTTCGGTATTTTCAGCGCTGTGGTGGAAAATTATGGGTTGGGTTCAGGTAAGTGTGCGATTGAGTGTGGATTAGGGTAGTTAGGGTTAGGGTGCGGGTTAGGTATGTGTGTGATTGTGTGGACATGAGGGTTAGGGCGGGTTAGGTGAGTTAGTGTTAGGGCGCAGATTAAGTATGTGTGTGATTGTGTGGATGTAAGGGTCAGGGCAGGTTAGGGCACAGGTTAGGTATGTGTGTGATTGTGTGGATGTGACGGTTAGGGTGGGGTAGATGAGTTAGGGTTAGGGCATGGGTCAGGTAAGTGTGCGATAGTGACGGACCTTAAGGTTTGGGTTAAGGTAAGTGGATAGTTAGTGGTGTGTGTATAGTTTAGTGTAGGGCTAGGTGTAAGATTTTAGGTGTATGTGTGTGGATTGCTGTTTGTTTGGTGTGCTTGTGTTGTGTGTATGTGTTTTGGAACAGCAAATTTTTTCCCTAGGAAAAATTTTGCTGTTCTGTATGTTCGATGTTTTTAGCTTTCGCTGAATAGGGTTCGATATTAGAACATTCCAAGTTTTGAAACTTTGATGTTCTAATATAGACCCTGTTCAAGACACACTGTCCCATTTTGTGCCAACCACCACACCACTACATACCACTACCCCCTTAATATTGGAGGTTCTCAACTGCAACACCATCTAACAGTGGAAACATTTGCGCCACTTTGGACTGGGACTTCCGCTTGCAACTCCTCGGCCCTTCTTCCCTTATCCTTTCTCCTACACCCGCTTACCTATTTCCCACCCATACTTCCCTCATATTTAAATTTTTTTTTGGAAAGCTAAGGGAGTCCGTCCCCCACCAAAAAGATAGTACTTCTACTCTATCACCTCTTCCAGCAAAACTCTCTTGATGTGTTCCTTCTGTCTCTCCCCTTTTTTCAGTCTTTCCTGCCTCTCCCTTTCCATTCTTTCATGAAATCATCAGGGTGTCCAAATAAGGATACCCCTATATAAAACATATTAAAATGACTTTATTTTTTTTAAATATTAATAATAAATGTTGCAAAGTGTTCCACTTTCCAAAACCTGTGCCAGGTTAAACAGCAAAAATAAGTGACTCTAGTGAACCCCTGTTATTAATAGGTTATACAACAAAAGAAAGAAAATCCTGTTCAGAAGTAAAAGGGAATGTGCACAACAGAAGAAAAAGCCACTCAATAGTCTAAGTAAATCAGAGAACTAGTCAAGTCTCTGAAAGCAGACTTTGTGGTACAAATAGCCTCCAAAGCTAAGGATAACCATTAAGCAATTTTCAGTTATGCCAGAAAATGTGTGGAATTAGTTGTAGATAGCACTACCTATACTCAGCCAGAATATATAGCAAATATGCTGGTCAACAAATTCAGTTCAATATTCACCTACCCACCAACCCTAGTTGTCCCCCAAGAAATACCCTCCACCACTCCACTGCCAATTATCGCGAAAGGACAGGTTGTCACTGCAGTCTCTAAAGCTAAAAACATGACTTCAGTGGGACTTGAGAAGATACCAGGTTGCCTCTTAAACAGCTTAAATCAGGACATACCAGTCCCAATATGATGTCTGTTTAACTACAACCTCTGGACTGGGTCTGTACTGACAGAATGCAGGACAGCAACAACCATCCCTCTGCATAAAGGGGGACCATCACCTAACTCAGGAAATTACAGACAAATAAGTTTGACTATATTTATATGTAAGGCCATGGAAAGAATAATCATGGACCTGAAAAATAATGACATAAGAAACCTCCAAACACTGGACCTGACCCAGTTCATCGTTGTCAAGGACAGGTCATGTCTACTGAATCTGGTGGATTTCTTTGAGAAAGTCACAAAGGCCATGGATGAGAGTAAAACAGTACATACTGCTTACCTCGAATGGGCCAAGGCATTTGATACAATTCCCCACTCAGGTATTATAAATAAACTCATAAAACTTGGCATAAAGCCCTACGTCACCAGATAGATAGCCAATTGGGTCACTGACTAGACACATGTGGTTAAAGTGGGTGAATCCAGACTCAGCAAGAGGCCAGTTACTAGAGGTGTACCACAGGGATCAGTGCTGGGACTACTTCTCTTCTCTGAAGTAAAGGCTAATGTAGACGCCCTCTGAATGACAAAGATTGCCAACTATTGCAAGCTGGGTTCAATCATTGAATCCCCCAATCATCCAGACATCCTTCAGGAGGGTCTAGATCAGACAGTTGACTGGTGCCAAAGCCTTAAACTAAATGTGAAGAAATGCATTATCACACCCTTTGAGAAGTCAAATACCACTGCAAATTACATCAACAGTATACCCCCTAAGAGCAGACTCAGAGGTGAGAGATCTAGTTACACAGATAGATAGCTTGAACTTTGGCCACCATGTATCCACAGTGGTGAGGAAGTCTTTCTATGTTGCACAACTAATAAGTAAAGGCATGGCATCCAGATCTAAGGAAATTGTAGTCTCACTGTACTCAGCCCCTCATTAGAATAATAATTGAGTACAATGTGTCATTTGGCATGCACTTGACTAGGCACTTAGAATAGCTGCAGTGACATCAGAGGTTTCTCACAAAAAAAATACAGGGTGTAAACATGTCCTATATGGATAAACTAAAAACCCTATCCCTGTACTCTGGCTGGTACCAGCTATTAAGGGGTGACCTATGACTAACCTGCAAGCCGCTCAGAAATCCAGCCCTGATGGAGCTGCTACACATCCACAAGTCAAACAGCATGAGGGTCACCTGATCTAGGTTTCTAAACTTAGTCAGAGACTCAAACATAACATGCTGGAGAGACACATATGTGTCTCAGAGATTGCCCTTTCTTTGCAACAGGCTTCCTATTCATGTTAAGCAGACCCATTCCCAGGCCTTCATCAAATGTAATTTGGATCATTGAATGGGAAATTGCAAATTCACACCTGGTTTAACCCCTATGTCCCTTATGGACAGTGGCAATCTGTAAGATACTCAAGGCTAGGGAGAAACCCATGCCATCCTCTTGTCCCTACAGGCCATATATTGGGAAAAATTGGGTTTTATTGGCTAGGCTTGGAATGGCTCTTAAGCTGTTAGCCTAGTAATGTCCTATGAACCTATAAGTCTTTCAAGTGTGATTGCACATAGCCGTGTCTATCCACAATATCCAACTACATGCAAAATAATATCAAATGAGCCAGATCATGATCAAATTGGGCCCTAGTTATTGAACGGACCCTGGAAACTATCGCCCCATAAGCCTGACTAGCTTGGTCTGCAAAGCTATGGAAAGGATCATCATGGACCTCATAAATAAAGATATTGGGGACCTACAGACACTGGATCCTACCCAGTTTGGCTTTGTTAAGGGCAGATCCTGCCTCTTAAACCTGGTTGACTTCTGTGAAACAGTCACCAAGGCCATTGACGAAGGGAAGGTGGTCCACACAGCCTATCTGGACCTCGCAAAATCTGATCTACATATTAACCAACTAGTGATGCAGACTTATGGGATTCTAGACAGATTATGTTAGTCAAAGCTGAGAAAGCAGACAGCCCTTTCAGGGTTCCATCATGGAATATTTGAAGAAAGCTGTATAGAACAGATAATTAAGAAACTGCATGTTCTAACATGAATGTGCTCCTTTCTTGCTCCAGAAAATGGGCATGTGTGCCTTGATTTTTTTTTCTTTCTTTTAAACTGTATAAAAATTAAATACAGTAAGTTGTTAAATAGAAATAAATAGAGGCAAATAGCTTTGTCATTTAGCAATACTTCTTTACTAAACTTTTCAAAAGTCAGTTTAAAGATATAAAATCACATTCCTTCCAAAGAAAAGAAAACTCTTTTAAGGCAAGAAAAACACATTGAAAGCAATTATATTTTTATTATGGTTAGTTTGCATCTCAGACCACAGCAACACTCCTCAATGGAATTATGTTCTAAAGTTTTACTATTAACTTCAGATGAAGCACACAGCTTGGATAAAATAGACATACATTTATAAACATCTGAAATCTATCTAAATCAGGGGTGTCCAACCTTTTGGCTTGCCGGGGCCACATTGAGTGAACAGAAATTGTCTTGGGGCCGCATATAAAATATATCATATAGTTAACTCTTTTGCTGCCACAGGAGACCAAAGTCAACCTCCTGGCTGTACTGTAGGTGCATTCGAACAATTAATAAATGTAATAAATGCCTAACATTTGCCTTAAAATTCTAATTCTCATTCTGATTTTAATTCTCTAATCTAACAGTTAACTCTAACACCTTAGTTAATATATTTATATATTTTTTTACAAATAAATAGATATTCACTACAGCACTAGCATTTCTCACTGGGAAAACCACTCCAGCCATCCATCTACATACAATGTCAACATTAGCAGTCCTACAATACTATAATCCACAAATATAAGCCAACAAATTTGCAATGAAGTAAATAATTCATATTACTGACTTAATAAAACAATTCTAAATAAGCTACAAGAGGGTCTCACCCAAACAAATGACTGGTGCCAGAAACATGGCCTCAAGCTAAATGCTAAAAAATGCACAGTCATC
Organism: Protopterus annectens; assembly: GCF_019279795.1. NCBI lineage: Eukaryota > Metazoa > Chordata > Ceratodontiformes > Protopteridae > Protopterus > Protopterus annectens. Next base: position 1,054,634,753 of record NC_056743.1, read on the forward strand.
CCCTTTGAGGAGAGTGATGTCCCCACAAATTATCACATTAATAACAATGTTGTAAGCACGCAATCAGTCGTGAGGTGCTTGGGCACCCAGGTTAATAGAAACCTAACTTTTGACCACCACGTTGTCTCCGTTGTACAGAAAGCTTTTTACATGGCTCACCTCATTAATAAGGGTATCTCATTCAGGGACAAGGAGGTCATAACATCCCTGTATTCTTCCTTTACAAGAGCAAGTATTGAGCGCAACACCCCTTTTGGCACGTGCCTCAGCAAAACACCATGCCAAAAGAAGACTACAACCATTTCTGACAAAAAAAGGTCAAAGGACTGAGTTCACTTAGTTATCCAAACAGACTAAAAAGCTTCTTGCTTTCCTTTGTCTCTCACTGGCCCCTATAAATTTCATCACTGGCTTGCTTTCCAGGCTAAGAAAGATCCTGCCTTAAGATGGGTTGCAAACTGGCTGAGTGACAGAACCCACAGGGTCAGAGTTGCTGGCGCCATGTCAGACTCAAAGCCTGTCACAAGTGGTGTCCCACAGGGCTCAGTCCTGGGCCCACTCTTGTTTGGCATCTACTTTTCCAGTAAAGCAAACACAGGAGGGTTATGGCTGACAAAGTTTGCAGATGACTGCAAACTGGGCGCCATAGTAGAAAACACATCTGACACAGATATCCTTCAGAAGGGTCTCACAGAAACGGATAACTGGTGCCAGAGCCACGGCCTAAAGTTAAATGCCAAAAAATGCATAGTCATACCCTTCGGGAAAAACAAGGTTACCCCCAGCTACCAAATAGGTGGCAATCCACTGAGCACAGAAGAAGTTATCAGGGACCTGGGGACCCAGGTTGATAGTAGTCTGTCATTCGACACCCATGTAGCTAAAGTAGTTAGGAAGACCTTCTACATTGCCCACCTTATCATGAAGGGATTCTCATCTAGATCAAGGGAGGTCATAGTCTCCCTTTACTCATCACTCATCAGACCAATGATTGAGTACAATGCCCCATTCGGAATGTATCTGACCCGACACTTGCAGCAGCTGGAGAGGCCACAAAAGTTCCTCACCAAAAGGATAAAGGGTCTCAAAAATATGTCCTATGCTGCCCGACTGAAAGAACTCCAGCTCTATTCAGTCGCTTAGATCTTGCTCAGAGGTGACCTTTCCCTAACATACAAGGCCATGTCAAACCGAGATTTGATGAATATGCTTCACCTCAAAAATCTAGATCCATCAGAGCCACAAGGCGGGAGACTTAAACCTCGACACGGCTATTAATAGGACGTGCTGGAGGGATAGATTCATCACCCAAAGACTCCCTATGCTGTGGAACAAAATCTCGGTACATGTGAGGCAGAGCACCTCGCTGGCCTTGTTCAAGAGAAATCTTGACCAATGGATGGGAGATCGCAGATATACCCCAGGGATTACCTCAGTGTCACTGCTCGACAGAGGCACAGCAAAATAATGGGTATAGTTCCCCATACTAAAGGGGTGGCGTAAGCCACAAAACGATGGGCTAGGCTTGTAAATGCCCTTGGGCAGATAGCCTAGTATGAACCTATGAACCTATGAGACTTTCTCCACCTCAGAAATACTGGTTATATTTAAAACACTCACTAGAAAGACCACAGCCTTCACTGCAACATAAACAAGCCACTTTGTATGGACAGGTTCTTGACACAAATCTTTCAACTTCTGTAAAAAGCTCATCTCATTATCAAACAATGTAGTTCAACAACACTACAACTGGATAGATAGCCATGAATGTACTCCTTAAGTAAGTAGCATAGCTTTCATCAAACTGGAAGGAAAATCCACATGCTAAACTTTCCCAGCTGGATGGCTAAGATCTAATATTGGTTACTCAAGTATACTTGTCTAAGAAGAGGGGCCTATTTAACTAAGAATTCCATGTGCAAAAATATATTCAGTATACATATTAAATCTCTCTCTTATACACACATACACACACACACACACACACACACACACACACACACACACACACACACACAGAAAAGGAGCCCCTACTTGTAAAATGGGCAACCTCAGTAATCACATGACACAGTCTCTGACTGAAATTGTCTGGAAGTCAAAATATCTGAAAAAAAAAATCACAATAGAAATGGATTCATCCATGCAATTTCCCGCCACCAAAAGGACCATCAATAAATCAACAAACAACTGCTCAGCAAAAATTAAATCAATAAGAAGTCTATAAACTCTCTAAGATCATACTACATACTGGAGTAAACATATAACTTCCCTCCAATCTAAAGCCATTTGACATTCAGACATTTTAATTTGTGCAGAAGGTATTCACAGACTGACCGTTTACTAAGCTGTAATGCTGACCATCGCTTTTGAAAAAAACAAATTCCCATACTTTGTCAATAGCTCAAAGTGAAAAAAGGATTATTATTTTTTATTTATTATGTATTTATTTAATTTTGGAAAACATCTTTAAAACTGTTAAATTGATCACACACCCAGAAACACAGAAAAGTTATTGTGATAAGTAAGCCACAGATTGCTGCAAGAAATCAGTCACAGTACACTATGCTTACGTCCGAACCAATGAAGCATACCTGTCAATTCCAAAAGAATTAAAGTAGCGTAATAAGAAAGTTATTTGCAAGGTTACATGGCAGTTTATATTGGAAATAAGTGGCATACCTCTCAACTGTGCAGATTTTCGCAGAATGTCCAGATTTTTACCTTATATTTTTGGTGTGTTCCTCCTAAAATCTGCACTTCTCTGGCAAACAGCTGAGGACTGACGTCATTAAATAAGGATAAACATTTGAGTTTGACTCCACATCCTTCAGAAAATTAATGCTACTGCAAAACCGATTATTCTATCAACTTTCAAAGTTTGTAGAGCAATATTTAAAATCTGTCCCTATTTGTCCCCACATCATTTTAGGCTTGGTCCAGATTTTTTTCTCTAAGAGGTTGAGAGGTATGGTGGAGATATTAAAAATGCTCTGTTTCTCATAATTATGCTGAAGAGTCTTCCAAGGTAAATACAACCTTCTAATTTAGCATGGAACCATGGAACCATACCTCTCAACCTTAGAGCAAGAATTCTGGACAAAGCAAAAAATAAAATTGGGACACAGGCTCAAAAATAGTTATGCATCACAGACACCATTGAAACAAGTGTAGCTGCAAACATTATACATCACGTATAATGTTTCTATCCCATTATTGTCAGTTAAGTATTATATGGCTCATTTAATCCTGCCTTCTTTTGCAGCAAAGAAAACCATACTTTGAAATGACAAATCCATTAAAAAATAATAAAACACATTGGCTCCACATCCTGCAACTTCCTACCTGCAAACAACCACAGAGCTTTCATTGAAACTAGGTCTGCTTATTTCCACATAATGACACCTCTCCTAATTAAGTCTAATGGTATACAATCTACCAGGATCTGGACTACCTGAAATAAATTAAATTATGGCCTGTAAATTGCAAGTGCACTTTGTTTAATTAAACTACATTTCAAAGCCCACTTGTTGTATTTTTCAGTAACATCCCGATATCCATTTCCAGGTCACTTTACAAGACATTGGCAGTGGTAGACTTAGCATCCTCCAGATCCCTACAGGACCACACTCATATTGCTAACATTGTCCATTACATGTAAATATCCAACCACTGTAAATGGCAAGAAGCTATGTCTTAAAAAAATCTATTTTTGGCATTCCTAGTACCCAAGTATCAGGTTTTGAAACAAAGAAACATTCTCCACAGTTTGTAAGTTTCTGTCTTTAATAATCATCTACTATTGCAGCACTCCCAACACAAACACACACCTACACACTAAACCCCCAACATTTAAAAAATGACATTGTGCCCACCTGATTTGCAAGTATTGATGATCCACCAAAGATATGCTTACTGTTGTCCAATCTACCACTGCTTAGAACCCACCAATGACAAGACAGTACTGGGTGATTTTTTTTGTTTGTCAAAAAAAACAATAAACTTTATATGCTACAGTCCCACATTAGTCAATCCATTACTGACCCATTAACTCTAGGCTGCTGTCTCATTCTTAATCCCTGGGACTGCATTACCTTGGATGACTACTTTTATTTCCTAAGCAAAAGACACAAATTGGAAGATGAGGCAAAAATCCAGACATTCTTCGAAAATCCATACAGTTGAGAGGCATGATTTCATATTCAATACAACACTTTCCTTGTCAGAAAAGCTGCAATTTAATGAAAGTGTACTTTTAATGAAGGATGCATTTGTGAGCTAACTTGTTTGTACGTTAGCCTCTTTGTGCATGTGTCTCTCTCTGTCTCTCTGTCATGCACACATAAACACACACACTTCTACTTTCACGCACACAAACATTCTGCTTTCATGCATACACTCACTCACACCATACTTGCCTATTAACACAGGTTAAGTGCTGTCTCTTTAAAAGGCAATGGCAGCAAATCCACAGATGAGTCCCTCTTCAGCAAGAACACACACATGGATTCTTTGGCACGAAATAATGGCGCGAACACACAGACCCTTCTTTGGCACAAAAAAATCAAAACTAGAAGGATGCTTTGGTGCATGCGCACACCGATGTTAGAGTTACAGGTCACCTCCACGAAAAACACAACAAAAAAGTGTTTTGGGGCATGCATACATCGATGTTGGAGTTAGAGGTAGAGGGCCGCATGGCAGAGCTCTGAGGGCCGCATGCGGCCCGCGGGCCGCAGGTTGGACACATCTAATCTAAATACTTCTTAATCTGTCCCTGAGTTACTTTGTTTCCTACATTTTCTCTAGTATTATTATAAAGAATTATTGCATATTTTAATTTATTTTTCTCTGCATTCCTCAGCACTAAAAGATGGAATGTTTATCAAGGAATGTTTATCATGAAACACAGCTGTTAAAAGTCCTGCTGTTTCAAGACTGTACACAATCAGTACCAACGACTTCTATTGCAACCTGTGATTCATTTATGTAACTACTAGGGAAAACAAGAAACCTCTAGGCTTTCTCAGGACAAACAATCAACAGTTCTGATGAAAATTATAAACAATGTCCAATGTGCTTATGCATATATGAAGACTGTGCTAACCATATAAACTTTATTTAATAATTCTATTTTTTAACTACTTCAGTTTCAGTTATATGGTTCAGTTCCAGTGTTTTATTAAGATTAAAGGCAGCTTCATATGTGTAATAACGATAATATAGTACATGAACCACTGTAATTATGCTCAAATAATGGTTAAATAATATTATGGTTAAGGGCAATTACAGAGTGGGACTGGACCTTAACAATGCTTAGAAGATTGTTAAGCTCTTCCTAGGCACTGTTAACATTGAGTCTGTACTAAAAGCAGACAGCACTGACCAGAAAACAGCAGCCGCATGGCATGAAATGGCATTGTCTCAACTCTTATTTCAGTCTGCTGTCTGCTAAAGTGCATTCAGTATTTTGGTTATAACTTCTCCCATACACAGGGAGTACACATAAGACATCAATCACTTCCGCACTGCTTTAACACCTTTCAAAGCTGGGAAAATACATCACTTTTTTAAAATATAATTTTTCGCTAACTAGTAGTACACAGATAAAATAAATATCCATGCAATATAAAGAATTATGACTAGATCTCTGATCGTAAAGAAAAAAAATTATGTCTTCATGACATGGATGCCAAGATTCACCGCTCGAGTTGAACTTCTTGGCATACACAACTCAAACACATAATATGCTTCTTATGATTGCTGACCTAGTCATAATCTTCTGAACCTGCCTATTAAAATATTTGCAATATAGTGTATGTGTGTGTGTGTGTGTGTGTGTGTGTGTGTGTGTGTGTGTGTGTGTGTGTGTGTGTGTGTGTGTATAATAGTATAGATGTGTGTTATAAATTTATTTTTACTAGTGATTGGAATAGATTTTATTCACAGGTAATCAGTAATATGACTGCTCAATTTCCCTGCCCACTTTATAAATGCCCTTACATAATTTGTGGACAAGGGCTGCATTGGCATGGCTGGCCTTACAGACAGGTGAACTAATGTTGAAAGTTGAAAACAATTTGACCTTGGGTCCTTGTTTTCATCTTTTTTCTTTGTTTTTCTTCTGAAGGGTAAAATGCTGCTGCCACAGTGTGCCTCTTTTATACCAAATGCAGTGTGTTCCTTAAGGAAATTGCCAGACTTTCTGGCATTTTTTGACTAGATCCAACCCTTGATCCACACAGAAATTTCTTATTTGTGGGACTAAGCTGAAACACCAGAAATTTTGAAGGTTGAACTGGATGTAATGTCTGGGTTGAAAATCCAAACAGCAGTGGGTAAAGATAATACTCTGGATGTGGTAGAGATTATTCTGGATGGTCCGTTTATTCCTAGGCAAGCTGCTTATTTTTTCATTCTAACAGGCAACCAAATATTATGGTCTGGATTGCAGGATAGTCTGGCTATTAGCGCATACATATTTTTTATACTAGTGGCAATCAGTTATTTTGGTAGTAGACTCTTGGCAGGAAATCAGATATTATAGTTGTGGATGGCTGCACTAACATTCAGCATTTTTGATTATTAAAAAGTGTATTTTCTAGACTATTCCACACTGAAAGGATCTGACATACATTCACTGTTAAGAACATTTTAAAAAATATTCATGGTAAATAATAATGAATCATATTAACTTACCAAACTTTCTATATTCATTTGTGCTTCCTAACTGAAGCTGTTAGTGTACAATAGGTTTATAGATTCATATTAATTACTAGGCTAGCTGCCCTTGTGGGCCATTTTTAATCTAGCTAATTTCCCTTTTTTATGCTCGAATTAACATATCTCATTTGGCTACAGATTTGCCTTACCAATCCCATGGTCAGTAATTATATATTAATTATATGATGATGTGGGATCATACCATAGATAATTTGAGGGAAACCATGCATGTGATAAAGCATTTAGCAGCTACCTCTGTCTAATAGTAGTACAGGAGGCAGTCCTGGAGTAAATTGTCTGTTTCCTATCTATAGATCTAAGTTGTAAGTGAATATGGATAATGATGTACTTTATTTTTTGTGGATGGGGTGTCTGCTCCATAGCAGCAGTATCCCTTGTGAGATATACCCATCCCGCCAAACTGTTCTGTTGATGTTGCAGAAGTTGCAGAAGAGGTTTAGATCCTTAGACCAAGTATTTTTGATACCATTTCACTTGCTGATGTGCAGTAAATCTATCAGCACTGAGATGGAAGATGCTTTATATGCCAGACACAGGTCAACTCCTAGCAGTATGTAGGAAACAAACTATGGTGACAGAGTTTTGAGTCAGTCCACAGAGAACATATTTAGGCCTTGTATAATTTTTGTAAGGTATCTCTATGGCTGTTCCAGTTGTTGCATTTGTCTGGACAGAAACATATCAAAGGGGGCATTATATTCAATTACTGGCCTAATGGGGGCTGAGGAAAGGGGGCAATGACATCCCTAAATCTAGATGCAGTGTTTATAAGCTGGAAAATATAGCAAGAATTTTTTAATACAATGGAGAAATGTTGGTCAAAAGTTAGGTCACTGTCCACATAAGTTCCCAAATCTAGTAAGTGTTTAAGTCATTCCTTCCAATGGAGCTCTTGAGGTTTGCACTGTAACTTCCAATAGGCAGAGCCCAAGCTTTTTGATAGAATCAAATCGTTTGGTGCCGTCTTTTAAATTTTCTCTTGTCTCTAGTCCCAAAGAAGACCCTGGCCCATCTAGAAACTGTGTGCTTGCACGTAAGTCATTGCATTGAATTGTGTTGTTTAGTTATCTATTACTAAGCCATCATATATATAAGTTATAAGTAAGAAAGCCTAGAGAAGAGCTTAGTTTGTTCTCTGTTCTGGGCATTTTTAACCAATTGAATTAGGATACTAGGAATTATATTGCTGCACTAGTTTTATCTGTTTCAGTATTGGCTTCCTGCCTACTGTAATACTTGCTGTGCAATACTGCTGTTGGCCAGTAATTACAAGCTGGTAGATATAATACTGCTGTTGGCCTGTAACTACCAGTTGGTAAATGTACATGTATCTAATGTGTTTACTGTGCTAAGACTAGGAACAAGCAGACACTCACACTGTGATTCTTTGTCCTTGTGCCTTACCTGTACTGTCCTGCTTGTGTTTGTTTTTTACTGAAACAAAAGAGACTTCCACGCACTTGTATTATATTCTGCCAGTGTGAAGACCCTCAGAAGTTACCCATTTGACACTTGTTTATTGGACAGTATTATCACTAAACTTTAACTGCTTGATTTTATTTGATTTATGCTAAAACCTAGCACTGTGTATTATCTGCTGAAAAATGCCAAAATATTGTCTGTTTTATTAACTGCTGCATGCTTGTTTATTGTTTTGCTGTACAATTTTAAGGTATAAGCCTCTTTATATTGTAGAAATTCTGTATATAGTAATTACGTATTGACAGCTGCATTCTCTCTTCCTTCTGCTTATTCCAGCTTGACTAAACACTAGCATCCCTTGAACTTGCTATGTTCTGTATTCTCTTTTCCTTTTGCCTGCTCCAAATTTTTTGAGTAAATGCAAGGCCCCTTTCTTCAAATGTGTGCTTTAATTACTGCTGCTTTCTTGCTTACTGTTAATGCTGTACAAGTAGAAGCCATACTCTGTTTATATTGTAGAATTTCTGCATGTGGTATTTGGGTACTGGCAACTGCATTGTCTCTTCCTTCTCCTTTTTCCAGCTTGGCTAAATGCTAGCACCCCTTGACCTTACTATGTTTTGTGTTCCTACTTTTGCATAGCTCTTACTTTTGCATACTCCAATTGTTAGAGTAAATGCATGCTCCCCTTGATCATTCTTCTATTACCTGTGTGTCTCCCCCTCCCAATACCTATTTAAAGGCCCCATTCTCCACATCTGTGTTGTAAACTGAGCTACGCTCCTTTCTAGCTCTTCAAGCCTTACTAGTCTTGTCTTTCCTTTCTACTGCTACTTGTAAACCCAGGAGTACTCTCTCCAGGCCTTCTACCTTTCTTTCTCACCTTCCAGCCTGCAACTTTCACTCTGTTTTTATTTTTCTCCGTCTGTCTCTCATTCCTTTTCTTCTATTTCACTCTTTCTGCTTTTCTCTAATATTCACTACCCCTCCATTAATTGCTCTCTTTTCTATAGATTTAATATTTTTTACCACCTTAAGCTCACTATCTTATTTTCATTACATCTCTCTTTTATGTTACAGTAGTCAACTACACGGAAAAGTGACCTCAACCTCCACCACCCTGAATATATCTGGCTGTCATTCTATCTACTGACCCTCAAAGGAATACAAGGATTTTTGTCTAGCCAAGGATGGGAGGAAACCAACATAAATAGAAAAACACCATCACAAGCTTTGTGTATGTGTCCCAATTGCTTCTTCCTCATCTGGTTTTAGAAGCTTTTGTTTTTGTGCAAATTAATCTAGGCTGTGGCGTGCACATGTATTTCTCGGTTATCTAATCCCCCCCATCCCCACCACCTTTCTTCTAACCCCAGTGGGTATGCATCTCTCTCCTTAGTCACTTTGGCACCTAACTCACTTTAAGAAAGTGTGCTAAAGGCCAGGATTTTGCTGCCTCTGTCCTCTCTTTTCTAAACTAAGGGTTCACTTCATACATTAACAACATCTGGCTTTACTCACCTAGTTTCTTCACTCTGGTCCCAAGTAGATAAACTCCAATTTCAGATTTTGGAGTTTTGTTCAGCAGACAAATGTACAATTTCCATTCTACCACAACTATCTCATGCAGCACTGTCGGTTGTTAACATATATTATTTCTTGCAAATTTAACAATACCTGTGGAGATAGAGATTCACAGCTGCTTGCAGGCCAGTGCATCCCGCTTCATTTGCCATCCGCTTTACTCTGGGCTCACTCTGCTCCCCTACCCTACCCCCATTCCCACACACCCCCTCTTTCCCTAGATTTATACCTAAAAAAACGCACCCCTTCTACCTCCAGCCAATAAAACACCTCCCTCAATTCTCTACCCTTCCCCTCACCTCCAAACCACACCTTTTCAACCATCCGCTATGTCCCACCTTAACACCTTGCTAGCCAATACTCTGCTACTCCACCTACTATACCTCTTGCGTGGCTCCACCTCCCTCCACTCATGTACCATCATTCACATTCAATCACCTACTCTCCTTCTATCCTCCTCCAACAGCCACACCCACACATATGCAACCATTAGCTCACAGCTATACAACACAACTACCTTTCTCCTCCTACCTTTCAAACATTTACCCATGCATAGGACTTACCCTTCCACTCACAAATAAGTAAAACTTACCAATGGGTTCAGACAACACACTCTATACAATATAACACAAATTGAACTCGAGGCTGACATCCACCCCAACCCTGGCCCTCTCACCCACACCCCTCATTACCCAACAATTTCCCCACCCAGACCTCCACCAATCTTTCCCCATACTCCTACTCCTAACCAACACCCATTTCCCCCACTTCCAAAGACCAACAACACAGACCTAGGTTTTATAAACTTTAACCTCTATAGTATTATAAATAAAATTACTGAATTCCTTGCAACCCTTAACTCCTACTTACCTGACATTGTAGAAATAACGAAAACCTGGCTAAAGCGCCACATCAAAGACAAGGAAATTATTACAAATGGATATAACATAATTAGATTAGACAGACCAAACAAAAGGGGTGGTGGTGTCACTATTATGTATAAAAACACACTCAAACTAAAACTATTAAACAGTGCCCCTCCTGACCTACATAACTCCGAAATCCTAACAACACGCCTAGTAATAAAACCTAACAAATCTATTATTATCATAACCACCTACCTCCGCCCCTGGCAACAACCTACCCATAATTGAGAATCTTCTTGCCTGGGCATCAACTAATTTCAGCCAGGAAACCATTATCCTGTGTGATTTTAACCTGGATTGGCATTCCTGCAACACTGACAGACCCTCCAGTTTCCTAAAACTCTTCAATTTCACCCAAACCATATCCTGTCCAACCCTGCTAGATAAACACTATAAAAAGCAGTCCACACTAGATTAGTTACTAACACACCTAATCTAGGTTATTTAGCTGGCTGCCTTCCAGACTCCCTCAGTGACCACTCACCTACCTTCCTGTACAGAAAACAAGCACAGACACAAACCAACACACTATATAAATTTATCAGAATAAAAAAAAAACCTTTCCACCTCCACTTTCAACCATCTTCTTCAGAAAATTAACTGGTCATCTCTTAGAAACCTCCCACTTGATCATGCAGTCCTTTACTTCAACAAAACCTTTCTTAAAATACTCAACAATCTACAATCCACAAGAAAAATAAGAGCACAACCTAGGCACATACCTTGGCTATCTAAAGATACCCTAGCACTGCTGAAGCAAAGAGACAGGGCATGGTCCATGTACCACACTACAAAAATAACATAGACCACACAACATATCAGCAGCTACATAACCAGACTAAGAGACAGATAAAAATAGACAAGCAAAACTATTTCCTTTCAGATCAGCAAACCCACCAATTTAACCCCAGAAAATGTTGGCAAAACATTAACAATGTTCTCAACCCAGGCTATACCTCTACCCCCCTCCAACAACTCCAGGGTGTCAGACCCAGAAGCTACACAATATAATACTCACTTCATTAACTCAATCACATCTCTTTTTGGTAATCTGACTAATCAACCTCTCACTGTACCACTTCCCTCTTCTGACACCCACATCCCCTTCTCTTTCACCCCAATTCAAACAAACTACATAAAATCTCTCCTTTCCAAACTCAAACCCTGCTGTCTAGCAACTGATAAATTACCTAATGAATTCCTTAAAATTGCTGCCCCCTCAATCGCCTATCCCATATCAGTTCTACTCAACCACTCTATCTCTGAACAATATATACCCCCATCTATGGAAAATATCCCACATCATTCCCCTACACAAAGGTGGCCCCCTAAGGATCTAACTAATTATCATCCCATAGTCATACTCTCCCCTCTAGCCAAAATCTTAGAAAAATGCATTCACTCCCAACTCCTTGCCCACCTCCTTAATCACAAACTCCTCGCCCTCACACAACACAGCTTAAGCAAAACATAATACCAGTACTGCCCTGCCATCTTTCACAAACCCCATTCGAGATCTTATAAACAGAGGCCAAATGGTCTCCTCCATATACGTAGACATGTCAAAAGCCTTTGACACCATGTCCCACCAAATCCTACTAAATAAACTATCATCCCATGGCCTCAACACAACAGCCCTGTCCTGGTTCCATAGTTATCTCACTAACCATCAGCAAGCCACCAAATGATAGAACACCCTGTCTCCTCTTCCACCCATCACTGTTGGTGTACCCCAAGGATCCATACTTGGCCCCCTTCTCTTTACAATTTTTACTAACAACCTCAGCTCTTCAACCTAACTAGCCTCCATAGTCCAATACGCCGACAACTCTACATTAATCTGCACAGCCCCCACCTCCCAGAACCACAAACAAAAATTCAAAAATCTTTCCAGGACATAGAAAACTACCTCACTAGCCATCAACTCATACTTAACCCCAACAAAACCAAGTTAATTTTCTTCAATTACAATAAACTCAAAACATGTCTGACTCCACTTTCTATCCTTTTCACAAACTGAAGCAAAACAGATCCCACCAGCCAAACCAAACTTCTAGGTGTCGCAGTCAATGATAATCTAAGATTTGACACCTACATCTCCCTCACCATCAGAAAAGTCCACTCGAAACTTGGCACCCTTTACAGAATTAAACCGTACCTTACAGACAATGCCAGACTAGCCACTGCCCGCACACATCTACTCTCCTCCCTCCTCTATGGCTCCCTATATACAAACATTCATAAATCTGACCTAAATAATCTGGAATCATGGTACAACAAAATCGCCATGTTTGCCACAGGCCACCCTTACAGAACCCACCACTGCTCTGTACTCTCCCAAACCTTCTAACATTTAACCGTCCATAGCCCACAATATAATTCACAAACCTAACAACTACCTGGCACTCGCCAAACTAGTCCAACTCAACAGCATTCATGGAGCTCTAAGATCGTCAAATAACTATTGTTAAAGATTAAGCCCACAACACACAGGGCACCACCTTTTTTCCCATAAAATTGACAAACTGTGGAATATTCTTCCTCAACCTTTGGCCAAAAACCCCAGCATTCATGAGTTTAAAAACCTCCATAAGGAACATCTAGCAAACACTGGCTCTGCTCCTGCCGTACTCCTGGTTACGCTACGTACTTACCCTAAACTAGCTCATTCGCACAGCTACAACTGTTAGCTGAAGGCTGTCTTGATTCTACACTCAGTTTCAGTTAACAATGTATACACAATACCGATTTGTCTTTAACTGTTATGTAGACTGCATTTCTCTGTCTTGCAATTACTGTATCACACTGTTTTCACTATTAACTCATACAGCCAGTTTTTATCTCTGACTGTGCCATTTTTCTTGTTAAATTTGTTAATTATTTGCTATTTATAGTTATATAATTTCTTTACTGACTTGCTTTGTACATTGTTGATTAATGCATGTTCAATTTGATGGTTTAATACTGTCTGTTTATATGTATGGAGCTTTTCTCCCTGGGCCTCCACTGAAAATGGGCCTCAGTCGGAAATTACTCGGTAAACAAACAAAATAAATAAGTAAATAAATAATGAATATGTCTTCACATTTCAAACAAATGTTCATATCTCTGCAATCATTTATTAAAGAAGTGTAAAAGGCAAAGTCTTTAGCACAAACTATTTTGCAGTGATATTATTCTTTAGGTTCTAGGTTTAAACTGGATGGTATAAGTTACAGCAAGCACAGTAAGTATTAAGTTTGTAATATTTTGTAAACAGCTTACAATATTTTAGCAACCACTCAAGTTACACACATACTGTCAGCAGCATTTTATTCTTCTAGTTGAGAGCTTGCATATGAGGTGAAAAAGTTCTGTCTGTGCCACTTGGTTGTCAAGACATTTAGAGAAATATGAAATTTATGACAATAGAAATAACTATTAAATGAATAGTTAATATCTCTTTACCTGTACTAGACAGATATTAAATATCGATACAGTTGTGTTTGCCTTTGTGTAAACTTTAAGATGAAATCTTTCAGTACTTTGTATGTAGTATTGGTTTTGAGATTATTAATGCAAATATGAACAAGCAATATTTTATGCCTACAGGCATCAGAAGGATGTACATGCAGAAGCACCTGGAGGTGTCACTAGGCTGTAATTAGTTGATGTGTTCCATATTTTGCTCATTTGTTCCACATTGTAACAGGTAGTATTCCACATTTTAAAGACAGACAGTTGAGGGCTATGGCTGGAAACTGTTCCTGACTTTGCAAAATGACCATAATTTTCCCTCAGATTTTGAACCTGTTCTGTTTATGGATTTCTGGCAAATTGTTTACACTTGCAGTCATTCATTAATGCCATGTTCCTCTTTCTGGATGTTTGTTGCCTCTCCCACTAGTTTTGGTTTGTTCTTAATTCTTGCAGTAAGAGGCTGAAAACTGTGCTGGGAATACTTATACTATAAATATATTGTGACCATTTGTAGCCTAGCCAGAGTATCCCAGTTACAAGTTCCAAAGCCATGAATTAATACTAGACCCCACTGGAATGAAGTACATTATTTCAAACCCTTTCCATGAGGACTTTGGGGGGGCAGACCTGTGTCCCTTCAATTGTCCTTCCTCTCATCCATGTTACCCTTAAAATGGTTTAAGAGTTACTCTTCTTTATCTCTAAGAAATTTCTGTTCCAGAAAAGAAGGATGTTTTGTGACAGATATCTATCTCACCAGCAGGCCTTGTTTATGTTAGGACTCATCTGATTGAACGTAGCTGGTAGGGCTCAGTTTTGAGCTTTTTTATTGGTTAAATTGTTTAATTCAGTTTGTTCACTGTTTTAACACAGCTCCACAGAGTCAGGCGACCAGCCACTGCTCTGCCGTATTCATCTGTGCAATCCAAGGAATCTGTTGCATTCTTTTAAACCATAAGTACAATTTTATACTGCGTTTTGTACTTTTAAACTGTATTTTTGTTATATTGCTGATTTTTTTTAAATTGTTCTTGCTGATTCGTTGCACTTTTTGTTTACTGCTGAATCTGGTTCGGTTTGTTAAATTGAGCACTAAACTAGGCTATTTTTTGTTGCTGAGGGCCGCCCTGCACCCTTATGGCAGGAAAGTGCAGACAGGACTCATCTGATTGAAGGTTGCTGACACAGGGCTCAGTTTTGAGCTTTTTTTGTTAGTTGAGTTGTTTAATTCAGAGAACTCACTGTTGCAACATAAGACCTGCATTTTTGCGGGTTTGCACTTGATTTAACACAGGTCCGCAGAGTTAGGCAACCAGCCACTGCTCTGCTGTATTCATCTGTTTAAGAGTAAAGCACCACCATGCACCACAGAGCACTACCACACAATGGGGTAACCCTTGGTGGCTATAGATGCAAAAACCTCAGTAGATACATTTTCCCATAGAAGCTGCCCATGATCCAGCTGAGAAGTCCTTAAATTCCACTTAAGCTGCTCAGAGAGCACCTCAACTATGCTTTTGCTACTTAAGCAGTTCCAAAACCACCAAATCTACAATAGTTTCATACCATTTAGAGAACCCCTGCTAGTATACCCCCTTTATAGAGCACCCCATTGTATAAACCCTGCTTAGAGCAGTCAGTTAAACCTTACCCCTCCATTTTTTCTCTCTGCTTTGAAAACAGGATTTAACCTTGCATTATGGATGGTAAGTTTCCCTCCATTTCTGCTACCAGCCTGATTTACATGATTATCCTGAGGCAGTGTAGCAACTACCTCATGTACACCAACAACCCTCTACTCCTAAATCACCCAAGTACAATTTGTGAGAGATGCATCTACACTAAGAATCTGGAATCCTTGCTGTCTCATGCACAGAACAGTAACACTGAACAGGTTGTCAGCAAACATACTACACCTCCTATGCAAACCATGCACTCAACACATAAACCATCATAAACGGAAACCTAAGTACCAGAGACCTTCCAAACAGAAACATACTACACATAATACAGCACCCACAGCACTCAATACACATAAAAACACAAACATCAGTGTCTCACCAAATAAGCCCCTAAGGCAAAGCACATCTAAACCAAATATTTTAGTCACAGGTGACTCCATTGTGAGACACACAGATGTCCCACTCAGCAGGCTGGACAAAGAGAAGGTTATGGTCAGCTGTCTATAGGGTTCCAGGATCCATCAGATCACACATGCACCCAAGTCTTTCAACAAGTACCGTTATGACTCCATCATAGATCATGCTGGTGTGAATGACTTGAGACATACCTCACTGGACTATATGAAGAGAGACATGATTGAGCTCTTTGAATACGTGTCCCGAGCAGGTGTGTCCCTAGCCATGAGCAGCCTTCTACCTCCACCTAGGATTATACCACAATATAAACAAAAAGTGATTGACTTCAACAATCGGCTTAGTTTCTGGGCTCATTCTAAGAGGATGCTGTTCCTGTCAGCCTGGGATGACATGTTTGATAGACCACACTGCTTTGTCAGAGATGGTCTTCATCTGTCCTCTCAAGGCTTTCGGTTACTGGTTAAGACACTTGCCTCCCCCATAGTACTTTTTTTAGGCAAGGTCTAAGAACAAAATTTCCAATGTGAAAATATCATTCACAAATAAATTACAGGTTATGCTGCTAAATGCTAGGAGTTTAAATCAGAAACAGCACTCTCTGTAAGTACTCCTCTCCCTGGAGGATGTTGACATCTGTGCAGTCACAGAAACTTGGTTCAGGGTCACATAGGTTATCCCAGCCTTGCAAGGCTACAATGCCTTCCACACTTGCAGACCACAAAATGAGTGTGTGAGAATATCTAGCTTCAAAGATAAATACACCAGTAGACGGGTTAGACAGAAAAACTTCATGGAGTAACTCCAAGTTCAACTATCTATGTATAAGACCCCCCTTCAAGTCATCATTAGCTATAGGCCCCCTTCAATGAACCATGATACCCACACTGCTTATTTGGACCTACTTGAGTCAATCAAATTGCAACCAAACACTCTAGTCATGGGCTTTTTTAACTATCCCTCCATTGAATGGGAAACTTATACGAGTACCAACATGCTCACACAAAGGTTCCTGGACTTTAACATTAATGCCCTGGAACAAATAGTACGCAATCCCACAAGGGGCTCAAATATTCTCAACCTGGTCCTCAACAACATGGGTGACCATTGCACCACCACAAGTGTAGAACCCTCACTGGTTAAATCTGATCACAAATCAGTCACATCTGAAGTAGCTATAACATCTGAAACCCTCATAGGTGAAATCAGGCTAAACATATTCACCAAAGTTAATTATACCCTCCTAAGGGATGACATAAATAATTTCCAAGCTTTTGTTCCCACAGATGACATTGACAACTATACTAAGGTATACAACAAATGCCCTGTAAAATCAGTTATATAAATGTATTGACACTGCTGTACCTGATAAGATCAAAACAAGATCTTCAAGAAAAAACAAGCCTCCCTGGTGGACATCTAGCAATTATAAGTTATACAACAAGAGGAAGAAGTTGCTGTTCAAGAATAAAAAAGAGAGCTCCCAGCACTGGAAGAACACCCTCCGCTGCTTGAACAAACAGATAAGACAACTTGTAAAATCCTCTAAGGGTAACTTTGAAAAAGTTTAGCAACCATATCTAATGATAACCATAAGGCATTCTTCAGATATATCCATAACCTAAAAAGTAGGACCCAGATGTGTGCTGAATTAGTTGTGGATGGCATCACACACACTGATCCTGTGAAAATAGCTAACCTATTAGCTGACAGGTTTGGCAAAAATTTCACCCCCCCCCCGTCCCCTCCAAACATTACACAAAGCATTCCCTCTACATATCCCCCACCTTGCATCTCCAAAGAGCAAGTCATTAATGATCTCTCCAAGGTCAAAAACACAGTCTCTGTGGGACCTGATGGCATCCCAGATTGAGTTTTAAATGATCTAAAATGTGAATTAGCAACTCCATTCGGTACTCTCTTGAATCATAGCCTGAGTACTGGATTTGTCCATGCTGAATGGAAAACAGCAATCGTCATCCCCCTTCATAAAGGGGGTACAGCAACAGACCATGGGAACTACAGACCCATAAGCTTAACAAACCTTATCTGTAAGGCCATGGTACAAATCATCATGGACCTTATAAATAAGGATATAGGTGATCTCCAAACTCTTGATCCGATGCAGTTTGGTTTTATCAAAGGCAGGTCATGCCTGTTAAACTTGGTGGACTTCTTTGAAAACATCACCAGAAGCATAGATGAAGGCAAATCTGTGCATACAGTCAAGGCCTTTGATACAATCCCATACTTGGGCATCATTGATAAACTCTCCTAGTTGAACATCAGCCCTTATGTCATCAGTTGGGTCGCTAACTGGCTCACTGACAGATCACACTCAGTCAAAGTTGGGGATTTTACCTCAGCCAGTAGATCTGTCACCAGTGGGGTTTCACAGTGGTCATTGCTTGGCCCTCTATTATTTAAAATATACTTCTCAGAATGGCTGACTAAGTTTGCTGATGACTGCAAATTAAGTACAATCACTGACTCTCCAAATGGTGTCAATATACTTCAAAAGGGACTTAAACAAACCAATTTTTGGTGCCAAAGCCATGGACTCAAACTTAATGCTAAAAATGCATTACCATCCCCTTCAGTAAAAATGGCATCCCTGAGACTATAATATAAATAATAATACCCTAAGTAACAACTCAGTAGTGAGAGACTTGGGAACGCAGGTTGACTGCAGCCTAAACTTTGACCACCATGTGTATACTGTGATAAGGAAAGCATTCTATATTGCCAACTCATTAGCAAAGGCATTGCTTCAAGAGTGAAAGAGGTCATAACTCTTCTGTACTCCACCCTCATCTTTTAAATAATTGAGTACAATGCTCCCTTTGGTATGTACCTTACCAGGCACCTGCAGCAACTTGAAAGACCTCAGAGATTTCAGACTAAGAAAATTCAGGGTCTCCAGCACATGTCATACACTGATAGAATGAAATCACTGTCACTGTACTTAGTAGTATACACACTATTTAGAGGATACTTGTGCCTGACCTACAGAGCAATCTCAGATCCAAACCTAATGGAAATAATGCATATCTGCAAGTCAAATTGGAAAATGGGTGACCTGTGCATCATTATTCTGATTAGAGAATGAATGTCCTCCAGCAGGGTGTTGATGTACAGGTAATGCCCACTGAAAAACGAGTCTACCACTTCACAGCAGCATATTAAGCTGCTGTGGACCTCAGACTAAAAGAAAGGTAATGGTTGCCATTATTTTACACGTGCTAAGCAGCCCTTTTGCTGTTTAGTGAGTGCAAAATTAAAAAAAAAATATATATATATAAATCTGTGTGTGTTTATGCCTATGTGTGTGTGTATGGCATCTATATTATGGCATTGAGCTGTTAACCAAACTCCTTTTTATCGACACATATTAAGCAACATAGAAAAAGCTCAAACGGCCACAAAAGTGAATTTTTCCCAGGGGAATAAATCGCTTGGCCAATACAAAAAAAAAAAAAAATCAGACCATATGACTAAATTAAATATACAAAAAAAAATTTGCTTTTGTGGCCATTCGGGGTTTTTGTATTTCACTTAATATGTGTTGATAAAAGGGCGTTCGGTTAACAGCCCGTTCAATGCCGTAATATAGATCTGAGTGCATGCGTGCATGAAGTGAGAGTGTGATCAATCAAACCATTATTTTGCACTTGCTAAGCAATGCTTTTGCTGTTTACCGAGTATAAAATTAAATGAAACATAAAAAAGAAAGAAAAGTGTGTGCACACCTGTGTGTGTGTGTGTGTGTGTGTGTGTGTGTGTGTGTGTGTGTGTGTGTGTGTGTGTGTGTGTGTGTGAGAGAGAAATCAATCAAGCAGTGGCAGCAGCAGTTAAGAGGTTTGCATACCTCTCACCTCTTAGCTCAAGAAATCTGGATATAGCATAAAAAGGGATGGGGGGGCAGATGCTTAAAATAGGAACAGATTTTAAATGTTAATCTTAAAATATAAGAAAGTCGCTTGAATAGCAGAATTTGTGTAAGCATGCATTTTCTGAAGGAAATAAAGTCTGAAACTCAAATGCCAATCCCCAATGGCTGACAACAAACTACAAATGTTAGGAGTAAAGAGCCTAAGAATAAAGTAAATATCTGGATATTTTTTAAAATGTTATATTTTGGATGTAAAGTACTTCCTCCAATACCATTTACATACACTACAGCAACTTTGAAACATTAGATGGATGAACTGTTTTAGTTCAAAAATATATAAAAATAATATAAGAATAAAAAATAAATAAATACAATACAATTCTACAGACAGCCCATTCTATAAGCACAATAATGCCTTCCAGGATGTTTGTTACTGTGTAAATAATATCCTTCCAGGGGCATAGAAGCCTTCTGCTTCCAATGTATGGCCTCATTACATCCCTGAGCATTATTTCCACAGTAGCACAAACCCTGATGGGCATTATTCCTTGCTTACTGGACTGATAAAGGAGGACTGGGAGAATGATGACTTCTTTTGATTTAGAAGATGTACCCCGGGTGAATACTCTGGCTAGGTAAAAGGAGTTACTAACAACAATGGACACATGGTGGTCAAAGGATAGTTTGTTGTCCATAGTTAACTGTATTAAATGACTAACTACTTTACTGTGGTTGGCTAGTGCATATGTATGAGACATTGTGAATGAAAGTTGAAAAGGATTACCGTGGGCATTTTATTTATTTTATTGCAAGCAGCCTTCAGATGTGTAAAGCATCAACAATGTGGCTATAATATCCAGGTCTGTTTGTGGATGGAAATAACTGAGTGTTGTTTCCTCAGCTTAAATAGTCATTATTTTGGCTCTGCAGGGTAACGTGTATTTGTCTAAAGCATGCTGGAATACTTTTCTGAGGTTACCTACTATGGGTTCATGTGAAACTCAGTTGAAATGAATTACTGTACCCATGTTTTTGTTACAGACATCTGAGCAGTTATAATGCTAGGTACAAGATGTCTGTGTATGAAAAGTGGCTAATCCTGTTGTCATTTGCACCACTTAAACAGTCTTTTTCTGGCTTTGCAGGACTAATGCATATTTGAGCAAGTTGAAAAAATTATAATGGCTACTGTGTGTGTGTGTGTGTGTGTGTGTGTGTGTGTGTGTGTGTGTGTGTGTGTGTGTGTGTGTGTGTGTGAGAGAGCACATAGATAACTCTTCTGCACATCAGTAAAAAATTAACACTTTAAAAAAAAGGCAAAACAATTACAAAATGTCAAGATCTTCAAGGCTTCTGGGACCAAACAATCCTCATACCACTTGACTGTATAACAGGATTTTGACACAGAATTAGCTATAGAACCCTGACTTAAACCTCTGACCTGGGTCACATTTAGTAAAATGGCAGTCATACTCAAAACAGCACAGAGGGCTCTTATGATTTTTGTCGGGGATGTTGTGCAGTTTGGTTATTTCTTTTTCTTTGCTTAGATTTAAGCCTCAGAAGTGTGCAAAAAATGTATAACTTGTGTTGGGGTTAAAATCTATGTGCGTTTTTTGCTTTAATGTTCCTCACAATCAAACTTTAGATGTGTACTCAGATGATCACTATAGCTTGTGTTGGAGCAGGAGACAGTTTGATCATTATGTCTTTAACTTTACTTGCAGTCAGTCCTCTGAGGGCTGCACAGTCAATTGCTACAGTTGTCTTGTAGTAATGCACTGCCTATGAACAAGTTGGAAAACATTACTGTGATCATTATTTTTTCACTTTTTTACAAATAACTGACATATAGACTGCTGGTTATACTTTTGGGCTAGAGGTAAGTAGGCACACTCTGAAGTTATGTATGATGATTACTATTTGAAATATGTCACTTGTGTCTATTTGTTCTTTCACTTGTGTCTCAGTCTAATATCAGAGGGGTAGACAGACAGTGGATGTATTTTAGTGACTGGATTATGAGTAATGCTTCATTTATGTATGATAGCAACAGCTTGAATATAAATAACTGTATCCATTTCTTTTTTAATTTCCCTCATACTTTATCACCAGTGGTGTACAAACAAGCTGACTATCTGTTTCTGTGGATGGTTTGGGAGACTGGCACCATTCCCAGAAATGATAAGCGTTTCCTCACAAGGATCTGTTTTTGCTTTTTGCTATTTTGTCAGCTTTGAACACAAAGTCTTGGCTAAAATTAAACACAACTTACTTCTCATCGAAGGAAAAGCTAAGTGTGAATTCTTTCCTTAATCATGATTTTGGTCTAGGCCATCATTGGACCAAAAGTTTAGAAAAAAGCTCTAAAATGCACCTTACAATAACTAGAACCTTATTTTTTCTGGAGGACAGACATTCAAATATTTTCTGCAAATTATTACAGTGCACTCTTGTCCAGCAGATTGAATTGAAATGACAGAAAAAATGCAAAGTCAATGAGTAAGACAGAATCTTTTCTGTGTGTGTGTGTGTGTGTGTGTGTGTGTGTGTGTGTGTGTGTGTGTGTGTGTGTGTGTGTGTGTGTGAGCACATAGATAACTCTTCTGCACAGCAGTAAAAAATTAACACTTTAAAAAAAAAAAAGGCAAAACAATTACAAAATGTCAAGATCTTCAAGGCTTCTGGGACCAAGCAATCCTCATACCACGTGACTGTATAACAGGATTTTGACACAGAATTAGCTATAGAACCCTGACTTGAACCTCTGACATGGGTCACATTTAGTAAAATGGCAGTCATACTCAAAACAGCACAGAGGGCTCATTATTTTTGTTGGGGGTGTTGTGCAGTTTGGTTATTTCTTTTTCTTTGCTTAGATTTAAGCCTCAGAAGTGTGCAAAAAATGTTGGTATAACTTGTGTTGGGGCTAAAATCTATGTGCTTTTTTTGTTTTAATGTTCCTCACAATCAAACTTTAGATGTGTACTCAGATGATCACTATAGCTTGTGTTGGAGCAGGGGACAGTTTGATCATTATGTCTTTAACTTTACTTGCACTCAGTCCTCTGAGGGCTGCACAGTCAATTGCTACAGTTGTCTTGTAGTAATGCACTGCCTATGAACAAGTTGGAAAACATTACTGTGATCATTATTTTTTCACTTTTTTACAAATAACTGACATATAGACTGTTGGTTATACTTTTGGGCTAGAGGTAAGTAGGCACACTCTGAAGTTATGTCTGATGATTACTATTTGAAATATGTCACTTGTGTCTATTTGTTCTTTCACTTGTGTCTCAGTCTAATATCAGAGGGGTAGACAGACAGTGGATGTATTTTAGTGACTGGATTATGAGTAATGCTTCATTTATGTATGATAGCAACAGCTTGAATATAAATAACTGTATCCATTTCTTTTTTCATTTTCCTCATACTTTATCACCAGTGGTGTACAAACAAGCTGACTATCTCTTTCTGTGGATGGTTTGGGAGACTGGCACCATTCCCACAAATTATAAGTGTTTCCTCACAAGGATCTGTTTTTGCTTTTTGCTATTTTGTCAGCTTTGAACACAAAGTCTTGGCTAAAATTAAACACAACTTACTTCTCATTGAAGGAAAAGCTAAGTGTGAATTCTTTCCTTAATCATGATTTTGATCTAGGCCATCATTGGACCAAAAGTTTAGAAAAAAGCTCTAAAATGCACCTTACAATAACTAGAACCTTATTTTTTCTGGAGGACAGACATTCAAATATTTTCTGCAAGTTATTACAGTGCACTCTTGTCCAGCAGATTGAATTGAAATGATAGAAAAAATGGAAAGTCAATGAGTAAGACAAAATCTTTTCTCTTAGTCATGATTTTTATTCAGGCCATCCCTGGATGAAAAGTTTAAAAGAAAAACTCAGACCGCCTAGAATCATATGATTTTTTGAGCTCTGTGACCACCCAGCTTACTTAAATTATTTCCTCTAGAGTGAAGTAGTTAAGTACAGTCTTGATCAGTTAAGTATGATGAAAGAATGCAGCAAATGGCTGAATACAAAGACAAGATGTGAGAAAAGGGGTTTTCAAGGGGGATATGGGGGAAATGGGTCCTGGGAATATGTGTGGGGGGAGCAGAAGTCAGGAAGGTCATGGAGCTTTTCATTTAAGTCCATATTTCACCTAAGGATGACCCTGTGTAGGGGGAAAGTATCACTCAGTAGTGTAGCGATGGTGGTCAAGAGTGGCAACAGCCCCTGGTACGAAGTGTTGTGGGGCATGATCAGCTGTTCTTGATCACTGTTTAATGTAATACCAGATTTTACAAGCTGATATTGCATTTGAAGTCAAACCTGAATGCTGTAGCAATCTGTGTGTTAGTAAACTGTAGTAAGCAGTTTGCTACAGTTTAAAAGTAAAAAAAAAATCTTTCCCTTTTAACTAAAACCTGAGCACTGTAGCACTCCAAGCAGGCAGGGTATAAACTGTAGCAACTGTGTGCTACAGTTTAGAAGTAGACATGCTTTTTTTGAACTCATTCACTCCAATGAAGGTCAGGATGTTTGCACTGTAACTTCTAATGGGCTGAACCTAAGCCTTTTGACAGAATCAAATTAGGTTTACTATTAAAATTTCGAACGGCACTCCTTCGACTGTACTACAGTCGAACACGGAAGTTCGAAATGATATCATAACTCAAAACAATCTAGGAATGGGTTTTAACATGGGTCGAGGTAGGGGAGATGTTTGTAGTTCAGAATAATACTGAACACCTACCACGACCCATGTTAAAACCGTTCCTAGATTGATTTTTTGACTTCGACATTCGACGTTTTCGAACTTCTGTTGCCGACTATAGCACAGTCGACAAAGTGCCGTTCGAAATTTTAATAGTAAACCATCAAATTATGTCCTCATATTTCAAAGAAATATTCATATCTCTGAAACCACAAAGGTTATGAAAGAAGTATAAATAGCAAACCATTCAGCACAAACTGTTTTTACAGTGATAGTATTCTTTAGTTTCTAGGTATTAAACTGAACTTTATAAATCACAGTAAATACAGTAAGTATTATGTTTGTCATATTTTGTGAACAACTTACAATATCTAAACAACCATTCAAATTATACACACACTGCCAGCAGCATTCATTCATCTAGCTCAGAGCTTTCATATGAGGCTAAGGAGTTCTGTCTGTGTTACCTGCTTAAGATATTTTGAACACAAAGTCTTGGCTAAAATTAAACACAACTTACTTCTCATCGAAGGAAAAGCTAAGTGTGAATTCTTTCCTTAATCATGATTTTGATCTAGGCCATCATTGGACCAAAAGTTTAGAAAAAAGCTCTAAAATGCACCTTACAATAACTAGAACCTTATTTTTTCTGGAGGACAGACATTCAAATATTTTCTGCAAATTATTACAGTGCACTCTTGTCCAGCAGATTGAATTGAAATGACAGAAAAAATGCAAAGTCATTGAGTAAGACAGAATCTTTTCTCTTAGTCATGATTTTTATTCAGGCCATCCCTGGATGAAAAGTTTAAAATAAAATCTCAGACCATCTAGAATCATATGATTTTTTGAGCTCTGTGACCACCCAGCTTACTTAAATTATTTCCTCTAGAGTGAAGTAGTTAAGTACAGTCTTGATCAGTTAAGTATGATGAAAGAATGCAGCAAATGGCTGAAGACAAAGATAAGATGTGAGAAAAGGGGTTTTCAAGGGGGGAATATGGGGGAAATGGGTCCTGGGAATATGTGTGGGGGGAGCAGAAGTCAGGAAGGTCATGGAGCTTTTCATTTAAGTCCATATTTCACCTAAGGATGACCCTGTGTAGGGGGAAAGTATCACTCAGTAGTGTAGCGATGGTGGTCAAAAGTGGCAACAGCCCCTGGTACGAAGTGTTGTGGGGCATGATCAGCTGTTCTTGATCACTGTTTAATGTAATACCAGATTTTACAAGCTGATATTGCATTTGAAGTCAAACCTGAATGCTGTAGCAATCTGTGTGTTAGTAAACTGTAGTAAGCAGTTTGCTACAGTTTAAAAGTAAAAAAAAATCTTTCCCTTTTAACTAAAACCTGAGCACTGTAGCACTCCAAGCAGGCAGGGTATAAACTGTAGCAACTGTGTGCTACAGTTTAGAAGTAGACATGCTTTTTTTGAACTCATTCACTCCAATGAAGGTCAGGATGTTTGCACTGTAACTTCTAATGGGCTGAACCTAAGCCTTTTGACAGAATCAAATTAGGTTTACTATTAAAATTTCGAACGGCACTCCTTCGACTGTACTATAGTCGAACACGGAAGTTCGAAAATGATATCATGAACTCAAAACAATCTAGGAATGGGTTTTAACATGGGTCGAGGTAGGGGAGATGTTTGTAGTTCAGAATAATACTGAACACCTACCTCGACCCATGTTAAAACCATTCCTAGATTGATTTTTTGACTTCGACATTCGACGTTTTCGAACTTCTGTTGCCGACTATAGCACAGTCGACAAAGTGCCGTTCGAAATTTTAATAGTAAACCATCAAATTATGCCCTCATATTTCAAAGAAATATTCATATCTCTGAAACCACAAAGGTTATGAAAGAAGTATAAATAGCAAACCATTCAGCACAAACTGTTTTTACAGTGATAGTATTCTTTAGTTTCTAGGTATTAAACTGAACTTTATAAATCACAGTAAATACAGTAAGTATTATGTTTGTCATATTTTGTGAACAACTTACAATATCTAAACAACCATTCAAATTATACACACACTGCCAGCAGCATTCATTCATCTAGCTCAGAGCTTTCATATGAGGCTAAGGAGTTCTGTCTGTGTTACCTGCTTAAGATATTTAGAAAAATGTAAAAATTATATCATATAAATTAATATCATAAATACAACAGTTAATAGGTTCACAGGTTCATAGGATGATACTAAGCTATTGGCCTGAAGGCCCTTATAAGCCTAGCTCAGAATTTTGTCCATGTTCCCTCAAAGTCAGCATTTATTTCACCTGTCCAGCAGGGACACAGGTAGGATCCCAGGGGTGCATTTTCTGTTTCCCATCCAGTCATCCAGGTTCCTCTTAAAGAGGGCTAAAGAAGTACTCTTCTTGACATGGAGAGGGAGTATATTCCACAGATTTGGGAGTCTTTGGGACACAAATCTATCCCAACAACAAGTTCTATTAATGTCACAGACCAGATTAAGGCCTTGCATGTGGGTTGCGTGAGTGGAGTTTGACTTACGGATATTTAGCAACTCCATCAAGGCTGGGTATGAGATGGCCTTGTATGCCAGACACAGGTCACCACTGAGCAGTCTGTACAAGACTGAATAGATGGACAGGGCTTTTAGAATATCTGTGTAGGATAGGTGTTTGACACTCTAGATTTTTCTTGTCAGGAACCCTCAGTAGTCTCTCCAACTGCTGCATGCGCTTGGCAAGGTACATGGTGAAGGGGGCAATGTACTCAATAATGGGTTTGATAAGGGAGGAGTACAGGGATGTTATGACCTCCTTCTTCCTGGATGAAATACCCTTATTTATGAGGTGGGCCATGTAGAAAGCCTTCCGCACAATGGAGACAATGTGGTGGTCAAAAGTCAGGTTCCTACCAACCCAGGTGCTCAAGTCCCTCACAACTGATTGCCTGCTTAGTACATTGTTATTAATGTTATAAATAGTGAGGATGCCATTTTCCCCAAAGGAAATATGATGCATTTCTTAGAATTCCATTTCAGGCCATGCTTCTGGCACCAGTCATTAGTATGGGTAAGGCCCTCTTGGAGGATGTTCACATCATTAGGGGAATTTAAGACTGTGCCCAGCTTGCAGTCATCCGCAAACGTGGTCAGCCACAGACTACTGGTTTTGGCTTGCACCTCAGAAAAGTATATCCCAAACAGTAGAGGCCCCAAGACTGATCCTTGGGGTACACCGCTGATTACGGGTCTACTACTAGAGGTGACTTCCCCTATTTTGACTGAGTGGGTTCTATCAGTGAGGGAGTTAGCTACCCATCTGATAACATACAGGTTGATGCCTAGCTGGGAGAGTTTATCTATTATGCCCGAGTGGGGAATAGTGTCGAAGGCTTTGGCTAGGTCAAGGTAGGTGGTGTGCACCATCTTCCCCCACATCCATGGCTTTGGTGAATGTTTCAAAGAAGTCAACCAAGTTTAACAGGCATGATCTCCCTTTGACAAAACCAAACTGTGTAGGGTCAAGCATTTGGAGGTTGCCAATGTCTTTGTTTATAAGGTCCATGATAATGCATTCCACGGCCTTGCAGATCAGGCTAATTAAGCTGATGAGCCTATAATTGCCTGGGTCAGTGGATGCTCCACCTTTGTGTAGAAGCCTGACAGTGGCAGTCCTGCATTCAGCTGGGATGAAGCTAGTGCTCAGGCTTTGGTTGAATAGGGTGCCTAATGGAGCTGAGACCTCATGCGTGAGTCCATGTAGGATACAGCCAGGGATGTTATCGGTTCCCATAGAGACTGTATTTTTTGCCTTTGAGAGGGCATTAAAGACCTGCTCCCTGGTGATGAGGTAAGGGGGTCAGGTGTTGGGGATGTCCTGATTTACTGATGGGGGACAGGGGGTTGAAGTTTTCACTCAACCTTTTTGCCAGCAGGTTGGCTATATCTATGTCGTTTGTGTATGTGATGTTATTGACCACCAGTTCACAGCAGATTTGGGTGTTATCTTTGAGACTGCAGACATATGTCAAGAAGCCCTTGTGATTATCCTTAGTGGATGTGGCAAATTTGGTCAGAAAGTTACCCTTAGAGATTTTGCCAGTGACCTTATTTGCTTGTTCAGACAAAGGAGAGATTGCTTCCAACCTGGCACCTGCTCCTTCTTGTTCCTGGACAGCAATTTTTTCTTTTTATTATAGAGTTTGTTTATTGCTGCTGACAACCAGTCAGGTTTACTCTTCCTTGAGGAAGATGATTTGGTCCTGTCAGGTATTGCTAAGTCCATACAGCTATGTAGGTGCTCGTATAGTTTTTGGTGTAGGCTTGGCCATTAGTTCTAGTTCCAGCTGAAGGGACAGTGGCTGTGAAGCTGCATATATCTGTCTGAGGAGATTGTAGTCAGCTTTGGAAAAGTTTTTTTGTTTTACCCTGACAAAAGGGGGGGGGGGTCAGGGGAGATGGTGACTTCAAAAGTGATCACTGTATGGTCGGATCTTACCAAGGAGGATGACAGTGTAGTAGTGCTACAGTGGCTACTCATTTGGTTAGGGCCCGGTCCAGAATTTTTTCACCTCTTGTAGGTGTGTCTACCAGCTGACCAAGTGCATTGGCATTGATGAGGTTGAGGAATCTCTGGACATCCATGTTTGTGCTAGAATAGGTCTTCCACTCTATGGTTGGGTAGTTAAAGTAACCCAGGATCAGGGTAGAGGGGTGAACCTTGATGGATTCAAGTAAGTCCAGATAGAGGGAGTAGGCATCCTGAGTCATGGTTGGGCATTTGTGGCTAACTATGATTTGAATAGGTGTTTTGTCAACAGTTAACTGCACTTGAAGTGTTTCCTGTGCGTCATACCATTTGACCAGCCTGGAGGTGTGTATGTCTTTGATAAATATTGAAACTCCACCTCCTGCAGCTTTGTAGTCCTCCATTTGGGGTCTGAAAGTATGGTAGGAAGAGTAACCTGGTAAGGCTGGGGTTCTCTCCACAGCTTTGAACCAGGTTTCAGTGAATGCACAAATGTCAACATCCTCCAGGGCAAGGAATGCTTGCAATGAGTGGAGTTTCATGCTAAGACTCCTAGCGTTTAGCAGCATGACCTTTAAATTTAATTTAGAAGAAATTTTCATGTTGGCAATTTTGTGCTCATGACTTTGCCTAAAAAAAGGCACTATGAGGAGGCAAGAGCCTTTGCCTGAAGCCCAGGGGAGATGGATGAAGGCCATCTCTGGCAAATCATCCTGGCTTCAATCAAGTCCTCCCAGGCTGTCAGGTACTAGATTCCCTTGGAATGACACCAGAAACTAAGCCAATTGTTAAAGTTAAGCATGTTCTGCTTGTATTGAGGTATCACTCTGGGTGATGGTAGGATGCTCCTTAAGGCTAGGGACATACCTATCTGGGATGCGTATTCAGCAAGCTCAATCATGTATCTCTTCATATAGTCCAGAGAAGTACATCTGAAGTCATTCATACCTACATGGACAATGACAGAGTCATAACAGTACTTGTTAAAAGATTTGAGTGGGTGTGTGTAATAAAGCAGATTCTAGCACCTGACAAGCAACTTACCGTGACTTTCTCCTTGTCTAGCCTGGTGAGGGGTACATCTGGGTGTCTCACAATACAATCTCCTATGACTAGTAGGCTGTGAGAAACAGACGCATGTACTATGTGTGATGCTTGGTGCTGTGGGTTGTGATGTGCGGAGGTCTCTTTTCATTTACGTATGTTTTTGTTGAGAACCCCTGCATATGTAGGTGTGTGTTGTTCACATGTGGGTGGTGTTAGAGGTGTGATGTTCATAGTGTTTGTGCAGACAACCTTCTCACTGCCAGATGTACTGGCTTCCGAGTGAGACAACAAGGATTTTAGGTTCTTAATGTAATTGCTTCGCTCACATATTGTATTCCTAGGTGGTAGTAGTAGAGGGTGTCTGTGTACATAAGGCAGTTGCTATACTGTCTCAGGATGCCTTTATCAACCAGACTAGCAGGAGAGACCATAGGAAATTATCCATCGTTGGTTATCAGAATCTGTGGAAGAGAGGTCAGGGATAGTAGAGTGGGTACTAGCTGAAGAGAGTACCTATAGGTATGAGTAGGGCTACCTAATATCTCTTTACCTGCATTAGACAGAAGTTAAATATTAGGGCAGTTGAGTTTGTCATAGTGTAAGCTTTAAGATGAAATCTTTTGAACCCTTATACATAGCATGGCTTTGGAATAATGAATGCAAATACGAACAAGCAATATTTGACACCTAGAGGCGTCAGTATGAGCTAACTGCAGATGCACCTGGAGGCATCACTTGGATGTAATGAGCTAATAAAATATGTTAAAGAAGGGTTGGTGCAGGGCACAGTAATGGGACCTAAATGTCTGGGGCTGGCAGGAGGGGGTATGTGTTATGCATCTGGCCACCTGGTTGGTGTGCCAGTAATAGAAGGGGTGTGTAGATCTAACTGTAATAAGTCGATCACTATTACAGAGAACTGCTTTTTTTGGCTTTTCAATTGAAGAGCAGAGGTGGTGGGGTGCTTGTTCAGTGCTCTAATTCAAGCAGCTACACTTCTGGTATCACTTACAGAAGTCACATCAGTACTAGGTACTATAAAGTTCCTTTCTTCGTTGCTTATAATTTTGTATAATATTAGAAGTTTGATTGCTTTACATTTTGCTAAACACCATGACTCAGAGACCTTTGGTAAGAAGTGAATTGTTCTGGTATGTCTTCATGTTAGCAGTAGACAAGGAAGAGATGCAAGTCTTTTTATATATAACAAAGATCTTTAGATATGAACATGTTGTATGCTTTAGCCAAATGTGTTAACTTCCATTTTATTATGGGAGGAATTGGTAGACTTTTTTTTATAAGTCTTTCACATATAATACTGAATTAGACTTATACATACATAAAGGACATTTACCCCACAGTGTTTGTGGCGATTTCATGCCTTGGCAAAGGGGCTGTAGTTTTTAGTTGCAAATTTGAGATTTTCCAGATGCATTCTGTTCACATTAAGGGATATCTTAGTTTTGTTGATTCACAGCTTCTTAATAGTTTTTCTGAATGCATTGCTTTAAGATAGTAAGTAATCTACTGAACAAAGGGATTGTTGACAGAAATATAAGGCATTCTGTGCGATATAAGAACAAAAGAAGAATCCCCGTTTTTCACTTGTGCATCTAGGCAAAAACTAGGTTTATTTTTTTCCTAGGTTTTGCACAGCTTGTTTAGATATCCTTATAGTGAGCCCCATGCACAATACTCGGCTCATATCTAAAGAAAATTCAAATCAGTACAAATCCATACTACTATGTACAAAGAGTGGTAATGCGGCCAGAATGAAAACAAGGCAAATTAACTACAGCTATCTTATATGTTCTTTAATAAAAAATGGGGTGCGGTTGGTCTTGCTGATTATTCCTTACCAGTTTTTGATGAAGTAAACAAGTACATTCAGTTAAATATAGACCATTTTCAAACTGTGCAAGAACCTGAAAGAGGAAGCCACAGTGAAGTGCTTAAAAGGCCATACATATGTCAAATATGAGAGCGGAGGTTGTTAAGGAATTTGCCTCTTAAACCACAGCAGTGGTTAGACAATAGAACACAGTAAGTAAAGCTATGGGGTTACCTGCATATCCTGTGTCCCACAGAGCTCTGTACAGGAGCTACATTTTTTGACTATTCTTCCTGGATTAAAAAAAAGTGATTAAAGGACTTTGGATAACTATATATGCTTATCAATGCATAATGTGTGACATAATCACTTCAACGCGTGCGCACATACACATACGCACACACACACACACACACACACACACACACACACACACACACACACACACACACACACAGGTATGACTATATTTTGGCTTATCTAGTTAAACAATAATTGCAGCAGAAGCAATAAAAAAACAACAATAATAATCCCACACATAACCCAGTGCACTCTAGCATGCATGCATTAAACAGTGTGAAGTTAATTCAAATTTACTCAGATACAAAGAAAATCT
Organism: Protopterus annectens; assembly: GCF_019279795.1. Lineage (NCBI taxonomy): Eukaryota > Metazoa > Chordata > Ceratodontiformes > Protopteridae > Protopterus > Protopterus annectens. Next base: position 1,054,667,598 of record NC_056743.1, read on the forward strand.
ATATTATTACCAAAAATAATACACATGCACAAACACACATGCAGACATCACCCAGCTGTGCATCTTCTACCCTCCCTTCTTCTGTGAATCTTTTTGTCTCTTTTCTAAATATGCTTTCCAAATGAACCATAGTCAGATTCTTTACGTTCAACATACATTGTATAGTCTGCCTTTTCACTGGTTCATAGGTGTGTACTAGGCTAATGGCCTTGGAGTCTAGCCCATATAAGTTCCCTGGCATCGTGCCACCCGATGTTAGTTCCCAGTTCCTCTATCAAGTAGAGGCACTGGAGTGATCCCCAAGGTGAACTTTTTATTACCCATCCACTCATCAAGAGTTCTCTTGAAGAGGGACGGTAAGGTGCTCTGCTTGACATGTATGGGAAGTCTATTCCAGAGCATAGGCAGTCTCCAGGTGAGGAACCTGTCTCTCTAGCATGTTCTATTGATTGTGGTAATGATGTTGAGGTCTCTGGAGTGCGTGTTATGGTGGGATTGGGATTTCTTTAGATGTAGCATTTCTAACAGAGTTAGGTCAGACATGGCTTTGTAAGTCAAGCAAAGATCACCTCTACGTAGGTGATATGAGACAGAGAATAGTTGGATTCTTTTGAGTCCGTCCATGTAGGACATGTGTATAATGCCTAGGATCCTCTTTGTGAGGTACTTCTGTGGCCTCTCCAGCTGTTGCAGGTGTCTAGTGAGGTACATGCCAAATAGGGCATTACAGTCAATGATTGGTCTAATGTGGGAAGCGTACAGAGAGATAAAGACCTCTTTATTCCTGGATGCAAAACCCTTGGTAATGAGATGTGCCACATAAAAGGACTTTCTGACCACAGTGGCAATGTGGTGGTGGAAGGAGAGGTTGCTGTCAACCTGCATCCTCAGATCTCTTATAACGCCATCAGTGTTCAGTGGACTCCCATCGATGTTTTTGCTCAAGTTCTTCCACTTATGGCAGATTTTTTTTTCATTTTTCCTTATTGTCTATCTTTCTACTTTGCATTATTTTTTTGTGTGGCCTAAATTAATTCCTAATCTTCCTTTTTGTGAACTGACCTCTAGATCTTTCTGTTTCTTGTGGATTTTTTTATAGGTGAAATAAAACGGCACCTTGGGTCTCTCCTGAAAAGAAGCTGCTAACCGAGTAAGACTCTCCCATATAAGAAATATAAACAGCAAATTTTTCTCTAGATAGAGTAGATTAATATTCACTTACTATTAATATCTGCATTATTTTTCTAAGAAAATGAAATGTATTGTTTTGTTTTTCAGGTGTCCATTATGACAGCAGACAATAGGTTACATAACATGCAGACTGCATTACTAGTTAGCTAGTCAACTAGATAACTGTCTACACAAGTAAGCTTTTTGGGCTCATTTTTTTTCTTTGATTCTACTGCAGACTATAGTTTTGTTTTCAACATAAGCAGATATTCTCATGTCATCCGTTCTCCACTATGCTGCAATAAACACATCTTGGCATCACAATCTTTTAAGATGACTGCTGTAATGCCCACAAGCAACTCTTCAATATTCTCTATTATACTCCTTGCTCAAAGGTGCCCTGCCTTCACTTACTCATCTATAACCCAACGTTCTTCCCCTCTTTACCTTCTCAGGTCTTCATTTTAATTCCCCCCAATCTTTCTTTTTGTGAACTCACCTCTAGATCTTTCTGTTCCTTGTGGATTTTTTTTACAGGTGATATAAAACGGCACCTTGGGTCTCCCCTGAAAAGAAGCTGGTAACCTAGTAGGACTCTCCCAGTCAATAAAGGATTAATAAAAATAAATAATCTATCTTTCTGGATTCATGTAAGTTTACTTCCATGGCCATTGCTTTTTTTCCTTATTAACTTTAGTCTTGCCACCACCTGCATTACCCAAGCTTCTCATTCTGTGACAGATTGTCACCTGCTCTGCCATAAAAAAAATTAAAATTTAGCCCTGACATACAAGTTGAATTGCTGGTTACGCTATAAAAAAATAAATTCACTCTTTTTTGAGCATGACAGACAAGATTAAAAATATGCCTCCTAATAACCAGGACCTTGAGATAATTCTAGAGGAACCTGGACTCTGATTCTGCAATGCTGAATTATCACATTCTCCACACGAGTGTCAAGTTTTGTATTAGGGGAAATGGCAACTATTATGTCAGGTAGCTTCTGGTTGGTTGATTACCCTGTCACTTGGCTTTAATTGACTCTGTGAGCATGCTCACTATTTGGGACAAATCTCTTTAGAAGGGGGATCAACTACCTCAGCTCATGTTAAAGAAAAAGAGAACAGTCAGATAGACAATCTTCTTGGCACAACCACCAATTCAAGTTTCTTTCCTTAGTTCCATTTTTAATTTAGCAATTGTTTCCACTTCAGTTAACACAAAATGGTGTCCTGTCAGAGTGGCATGGCCTGCTCTGGCTTATCTACCATCTTCTGCTGTACTTGTTGCAGTCCTTTATTTATTGTGTTCTTTGTATAATAAAAATATCCTCCTCCACTGCTCCTTTGGAATACCTTCACTCTGTTCACATTACCTGATCTGCTGCTTTGTGTAGCAGATTTGCATACTGCTCTGATTATGAAGTGGTAGCTCACTATTATCCTGTCATACCTGGGAAAATTTGTTGGTTATATCATTTGGTGGCATTATTTCTCTAGTGCGGGGAAGTAAGGTTTATTATGGGAGAAAGAATGACCTTGGAGAGTCTTACACAGTGGGGAACTTAACTGTGTTATTCCAAAGCGGAATGAGAGAGATACAAGTGATAGTAATATGTGGCAGAGAGGACAGAGAATGCTTCTTAAGTTCTCATTATAAAGGAAAGCTTTTGGAACTAAATAATGAGGTAAGGACAATACCTGATTTATATTAATTCAACAGTGGGCACCACCTGTATTTGCATTCTCATCAACAGATTTTGTGTGTGGAGATACTCCTCAGGTTCCTTTCAGGTGTCTGCCATCTCAGGAGACAGTAATTTTAAACAGACACAGCATACCAATGAAAATAAAATGATATCCTAATCTTGCTAAGATGATTATCCTCGTGAAAGGCAACAACCATGTCTTGATGATGTAAGACACATCATACGCCACAAAGACCAAAATCAATAATTCACTCAAAACTTGCAATGTAGTTTCAAAGAATACTTTTTCTTAGCATATTTCCCAGAGTCCTAAGGAACTCTTCTCTCATAATAAAACCACCAGATATTTTGAAATTATAGTGTATGCTAAAATTAAACAGTTTTTCATTTTTGTCTCCTTGGTGACTGTTTGAGTAAACACATCTTACACTTTGCCTTCGATGAGTAAAATATGGACAGCACTGGCAGTGTGTTGAGTGAATATTTTATAATGGCTGCCAAACTATTTGAAGCTGAGTATTATGTTTTTTCTAGGTTTCCTTGTGAAATTAAATCAAAGTGACAATAAAAATAAATCAACTTTATAATTCTACTACTTGTATTTTATTAGTTAATGAGTTCATTTTTACTTAGTTATATATTTATATTTGCATGTATTTATTTACTACAGTTCACTAATAGGGTTTCATTCTGTGTGAATCTTCCTTATAGTACAAATCCAGGGAGAGACAGAAAAAAAGGAAGAGGACTAAAAAGGCAAACAGTTTTGCACAACAGACTTTTATGCAGCACTGTAGAAAAATGGAAAATATACAAAAATAGAACACAAATATACCAAGCAGCTTCAAAGCAGAGCACAGAGAGGTATGTATATAAGTATATACTGGCTTAACAGAGCTTAGCTGGTATTTAAGGATTTATAAAGCGAGCATAAAAAGTGCCAGTATAATTTATTTTACTTGAGAATAAAGCAGAAAATAATGCTCTTCCAAGTTGGGACCCTTAGTAAGCTACATTTAATATGCTTAAGCTCTGCAATATTGTAGAAAGCAAATAAAAAAAAATGGTGTGATTGCCATGAACGTCCAAAAATAAAATATCTCCCTGTCTTATTGTAGCTTAGGTTTTAACACAGTAAATGTTTTCTAGTTTTAATTAAAGGACTGCGCTACTTTTTAACAATGCAATAGTCATTGGCTTGGTAATTTAAGTTCTGAATATCCCACACATTAAGTAAGTAATGTTACAGTAAGTCAGCTAAGTAAGAATAAGCCATACTATGCCTGCAAACATCATAGAGGAGGCTGGAGAACTCTATTAATAGTGACCAATACTGATGTAGGTAGTTGTGTTTTTGTCATGCAAAATAAAAAGGCTCCTGAAACATAACTGTTCCCGGAAGCCTAAAAGCCAGAAACTGCAAATGGTAGTGAGGAAGAAACATGCAACATACCAGAGATGTCAAAGAAGAGTAAAAAAGATTAGCAAGTTTTGACTTGAACACGTTTTTATAACAGTTTGCGTGCTAGGATTAGCCAGAGGAAGGATATTCCTGGTCCAGCTGATAGGCCTCTGTATTTAGTTTATCTCAAAGCATGAGAAAGAGATTTGAGAATATAGTTCCTCCACAGAGAGCAACTTTGGTACATTGATGGCTCTGTCAGTTCTGCTTGGGGTCTCCCATGTAAGGGATTTGTCAAGTCTATACAGCATACCTTTTGCTAGGTAGTCAGAAATTAGTAGAAACTGGGTAGATTATATCTTGACCGAGTCTGAACCCTAACTTGGTGATAGCAACATAATTATTCTGTACAATGGATCTGTCATAGTTTGATCATCTGTTGCAAGAGATCACTGCTTTGCTTTGATTCAGAATCAGTTTCCTGTACTGTATGCTCATCAACTTCAGGGCAGACTAAGGTGGAATAATTTGCATTAATATAGCCCATCATCACTGCTGACATACCTGTTAACTGTCCAGATTGCTGGCTACTATTTTTGGTCTGTTCCTCCTAAAATTTGTGGCTGTTTGGCAAATTATTGAGGAATATACTCATTAACTAATGACATACATTTGAGCTTCACACTCCATACCCTTCAGAAAATGTATGCTAATGCAACACCTGCTATTCTAGTAGCTTTCTAAGTTTGTAAGAGTGATATTTAAAAAACGTCCCTATTTTTTAGCCTTTGTCTCCCACCCCCACATTATTTTAGCTTTGTCCAGATTCCTTGTGTTAAGAGGCTGAGAGGTACGATTCCCACATTGTGCATCCAATGCTAAATAGCTAATAATGACACATGAAAGTTATGATCTTTTTGAGAAGACATTTCCATATTATTTTCCTGAGTCCATTAAAAATAGATACTAAACCATAACAGTGAAGATAACGGCAAACTTGCTTCAGTGAATCACCTCATTAATTGTTAAGGGCTGCTGTACCAAAGACATTAAGTAAACTGAGAATGACCAGTGTTGAAATAACCAACTGTGCCCACAAGAGCAAAAAACTAATCTCAACTTTATATTAAATAAAAACAAAAAATTCAATGTTTTCATCCCTTGATGTTAGGGACTTCCACAGCCTCTGAGGCCTTCAGATTAAGTGACCATGGTTATAGACTCACTATATCAACACTAACATATTTTTGTTCTCTTTTATTGTTAGTGTCACACATTTACAACATCTCACCTCTATACTTCACTCTTGTCTGATTATTATAACATTTACTTTAACATTAACCAGCAGATCATTCCTCCTTATTACTCCTCAAGCTTCTTCAGCTATACATTTACAATAAATTAGGTCAGTTGTAGTTCTTTAGTTACTTGACAAGGTTTATTTGTATACTTTGGATTCCCTGATGTTTTAGAATTTTAGTTTATTTTATACCAGGGCTGCTTTAGCTATGTCGGAAATATTACTAGGTGGGTATTTTCTCTTCCTTCCTAAATTTGGTCATACATAAACTGTCTGTGCACTATTTCTCATTATTAAATACATCTGTGAACCTTTCCTGTTGTTCTAAATTATCCTATCTGAAACTGCTGCATATTTCTTATTTCTCATGTCCTGTCTATTCCTATTGGTGCAACTTCTTTGATGATCATTATTCAACTAGTCATTGTTAGGCGCTAGTTTTGTAAATGTTTTCATTCCATTCTACAGTTTATTTCTTCAATGTGCATACATTCTATTTTTCTTCCTCATATCCCTGCCAGAACACATGACAAGGCTCATCCAACCACCTATTCACACCTATCTGTATGTCTGATCTATCTATATAGCCATATCTTTACCTATTTATCTGTCTGCCTATTTCCTGCTCTACCCTTCTGTCTAGATAGCTATATTTTTCCTAACCAAGGCATACAGATATTCGCACTCACATCCATCCATCCATCCATCCATCCATCCATCCATCCATCCATCCATCCATCCATCCATTCATCCATCCATTAGCTTCTATTATGGTCAGTTTCTCTCTCTCCCTCCTTTCACTCCAGTTTCTATTTATCTTGAGCCTTTTATAACTGTTACTAATCCATTCCGGCACTGCTATTACTTAACTAATTTCTTCACACCTCTATCACTTTTTCCAGAATATAAACCACATATTATATTCCCTTCTTATACATGCAATATTTTTGAGCACTGTACTGCCTTCACTTTTACTCATTGTGATGTTTGGAAATCACTTTACCATGTCTGTACCCTTTTCTGATCTTTTACCAAGTATAATAACATTAAAATTGGCAAAAACCCTCACAAATAAATACAGACACCTATAGAGGTGTCCTTAATTTGTTCCCTGTTTTTTTATGTGCATAGTATGTGCTGAAAACCAAGCAGTGCTCAATAAAACTCTGCAAAGTGGATAGCCTCAAGAATTCCTGATGCTGATTGGTTCATCATGATTTGTATGAGCTGCCATTGGCTTCTTGCATTCCATTTCCTAATTCAAGGCACCTAGAAAAAAGCCCTGATGTAGACTTGAATTATACCAGTAGCAAGCAAATGAATCAGAAACCTACTATTTTCAGATTTCACTTTCTAATGCAGCAGATTTCATCATTAGAATATATTTATTTTCTTTTAGATAATGGACAAACTGTAAATTAAGCCCTGATTGGAGAATGAACATTCTCCAGCAGGGTATTAATGTACAGGTAATACCCACTGGAAAATGAGTCTATCTCTTCATGCCAACATGTTAGCTACCGTGAAACACGGCCATTTGAAAAGCAAATGGTCACAATTTATTTATATAGCTCACTTTCACTAAGCAGTGTATTGATCTTAAGGGCATGTCAAATTAAAATAAGTAAATAAAATAAAGAAAGTGTGTGTGTGTGTGTGTGTGTGTGTGTGTGTGTGTGTGTGTGTGTGTGTGTGTGTGTGTGTGTATGACACCATAAGAAGAGTGAATGAGAGATAGTGAAGTGATTGCAATATGAAGTCCATTGTCATTAATTCTTTAAACATTAAGAGTTATGAAACTCTTAATGTCCAGCAGTAAAAAAAAATAATAAATAAATCTCTGATGTTGAAGGGGTAGGGGCCTGTGGTGGTGCAGTGGTAAGCACCAGCTGGATCATCATGTCTTCAACATGCTGAAGTGATGACTCAGCTCGTTGAATCCACCATTCAACTACCTCTTCCAGCATGCCTACAACCAAGTCCTGAAGTCCTTGTTCAGTGAGGTTTATCAAGCTGCCACATATACATGGGTGCCTGCATGTCTGTTTCCACTGTCACAACCTGTGAGGATGTTCCAAGATGTAAACCAAAAAAACAGTAATCCAATCATCTCAGAATAACACCTTTACTTCCAAAATATAGCACAACAGCAAAGCTTTCAAGTCTACATGACTCTTTCTCAATACATTGACAATTTTCGCAGGCTGACTCATAAATATAACTATGTTATCATTATCAACATCTTCAACAGCCATTCTGCTGCTGATATCCTGCAAATGTATTGGTATAGCAGAGCTGTTTGTTTTTGCTGTTGAACCTGTACAAATATTTGAAAACTAATAAAGAAATAGCATACACTTCATTGTCATTCTGAGCAGATGTTGAAGGTTCACCTATTAATAGTAATTGTAATGTGTTTAATGTAATCATTCCTTGTTAGCATTCAATTTTCTATATCAATATATGTTACTGCTTTTTACCAACCTTCCTGTGCAGCCATGCATTGCTGGTGCACATACGGGTAATAGCCAGTGTCCTCACCACCTCTGATCATTCCAGTGCCAACATCTTATGTGTTATAGTATCTCCATGGATGGAGAGGAGGTATTACTCCTCTGGTGTTACTAGGATAATTATTGGAGACCTCTTCTTGCACTGCATTTATTTGCAGTTTATGCCAGCCATTACATTAATGTCTAAGACAACTTGATTCCAGTTTACCTCTCAGCTATCCAGATTTTCCCAGAATGCCCAGATTTTGCCTCATATTTTTGGTCTGTTCCTCATAAATGTTTGTTTTTTCTGGCAAATTATTTGTAAATCACTGAGGATGGAAGTCAGAAAATAATAATAGGCTTTTGAGTTTCAGACTTCATACCCATTAGTAAATTCATGCTAATGGAAACATTGTTTTTCTATCAATGTTTTAAGTTTATACAAGCAATATTTAAAAAAGTTCCTATTTTTGGGCCTTTGTCCCCCAGTTATTTCTGGCTTTGTCCTGGTCCCCTTCAATAAACACATCACATCAAATGACATTTGACGACCTTTATTAAACTTCCGTAAACATGATTGTTAACCAATAGTTATTAATTTAAACCAAAACATGAGATAGGTAATAATAACGGGTCTATGTTAAATCATTGAACACTTAAAAAGCAAACAATGATTTATCGATTCCATGTAACTGAAAGCTTACAATCTCGAATGCTTAGAACAGTGATTTTTTTCCAAGGGGAAAAAATCGCTGTTCCAAAAAAAAAAAAAAAAAAAAAAATTGTAAAACATTAAATAAAGTGGAGGGCTGTGCCCCCCACAACCCCCTGCATAAATAGACCAACTCCAAGATTGCACTACAGTCACAAAAATGGCAAAGTAACGGAAGCTGCCAAGCAATTTCTTTCCCAGGGAAGGAATTCACTTATATGCCGTTTCACTATTTTGCCTTTTCGTGCTTTCCAGTTCGATCAAGACGCATTCGATCTTTGATCATTTAACAGGAACCCATCATAACATCCATGGATTGAAAACATTAAATAACCATAAGGGCAGCATAACCACTCACCCTTGAATAAGCAGCACCCCCCACTTGCTCACTTATCCTTGCACTTACAAGGCAGCGTACCACCACTCACCTCCAATTTATTGAATTACATCACCAACCAAATAAACAGCTCAGCTTGCTTATTTACTTATCAAGCAGCACCACCACTCCTTCCTAACATTGAATTGAACATCCAATACCAGAGGGGGAACAGAAAAGGGCAAACCTGCCCCTATTCTCTGCCCACCAGCCTAACCAGGCTGTTCCCCCTCAATCCAACAAATCTTTCAGCAACCTGGCCACCAACCTGGTCACCATTATGACATTATCAAAACATCATTCATTGTACACCATCTCCTAACCTAGTTGTATCAGAGTCATCACCTCCTAAAACCCTATCACATACCTACTGAAATTCACAGATTACCTACAGCAACTGAAAACAAACCACTGATCCCCTCCTATGGTAAGGTAGCAACCATAATCTCATAAACCTAACATAACCACTGTGCATGAACTAAATAATCCTTACCTCACTACCAATGGAAACATTGAAATGAATCCAAGGGCATTACCAACCAGCTGGACAACCAAACACTAAGCCCAATGCACTTAAAACCACCCAGAGGCAATTGCATACCATCGTGCCACATTGTAACCTCATTTAACAGTCAATGAATGTAATAACCAAATACATCAACTTTACGTCAATGCAATAACAATCCTGACATCACCCCAACTATCCATTATAACAAAATTTTTAAAACCGCCATCATGGCATTTAGCAGCCCAAACACCAGAAGCCCTACAAGTTCCATATTGACAACTGAAAATGAACCGTAATCCACCACAACCCAATGAACCTCCTATCTCAGCTTAACACAGACCAAATACTCAATATCCCTTCAAACCTCCTTTTGTCCCTCACACAAACCAACCCACCCCCCAAGTTATAAACTCTGTCACATACATAACAAAATAGCCAATAGACCACAGCTGAATGTAAACCCCTGATACCTCACAAAAGTTAACCCACTGCCAATTGAAACCATGCACCGACAATAGCCAACTATCCCTAACAGCAGCCCTATATAATAACAGCCAAGAACCATCTTACCATCCTTCCCACTATCAAGAAGTGACTCAGGATAACTACCAGCCACCACAACATAACACTTCCCCACTACCACTTCAAACCATGCCAAGACCGCTGCATACCCTCATGTCAAATTGCATCTCCATTTACTGTCCAATGAATGTAATAACCATCTTAAATCTTTTAAAATTCTACACCAAACTACCCATTATCAAAATAATACACTTAAACCAGTATCATAGCCTTAACAGTATGACCCCAAATGCACCACAAACAATTAACCAAGCCAGGCAAAAGTAACCAGACACAAAGTAGCACCAAACTAAAAAATACCCAATGCCCCAAGGTCAAATAAGGTCAGAAGCATGCCCTTACTATCCAGAATGTAGTAAACTAACCCAACCCCATCTTCCCTGAAACTGCAGTAAATCAAATCTAAATGTTCCTACACAACACCCACCTTAGCTCACAAGCCTAAACCAACTTACTCAATGCAACCCACTAATCCCCTATCACTTCTGGCTGTCACACCACCTGACCCATTCCAAAGAAGATCCCAGCTACCAGTAATCTAGTGCAACTTCAATACTAATGACATGCTTCTGGAGCATTTCTCCCCGGGCCTCCGCTGAAAACAGGATCTGTGGAACCTAGTCGGACTTTCCCGGTCAACAAATGTTAAATAAATAAAATAAAATAATGCTTCCCACACCAGATAAAAACATAAATAAATAAACACAGATGATCTTTTGGAACTCCACTTCCTTCAGGCCACTGACTGATGCCTACTCTGCACTTACCCATCTGTGACCTCATTGTGATCTGCAAAAGAAAAGAAACTGTAAATCCTCTACACATGTATAAACCAAAACTTTCCTAATATCACATGAAGCTTAAGATGCTTTAACAAAGGTCCACATGCTTACCATTAAGCACTGCCAAAGGCCTACCCTGTTCATCAACTGTCCAGTCAGGACGCTCACCCACAAGCTCCATCCGCCAGAAAATGGAATCTTGTTAGCTTCCCCTTGACCTGCTTGATCCCCAGGCATCCTTAACGCAACCTGCACCAAGCCACAATGGCCAAGATGCCTGAATCATGACATAATATCAACATAACATACCCATAACTGTCAGGTGTACCGCATCCCAGAGAACTCAGCTAGGAGCACAGCAGCTCGGGTTCAAACCATTGGTTAGGCACTGAGCTCATTGCTCCTCCTTAAGTATTACAATTATTTATTGAGTGAAATACCCTACCTTGTCTCCAAAAATAACCAGTTTTAGAAAGGATTCCAAAGGGCGAAGGCAATATTTTGGACTAAAGTTCATGTTGAACTCGGAGACTTTGACAAACAGGACAGACTAGCTTGGCTGATCGCAAGATAGCTATGGAGGTGTCCCACCCCATGTAGTAAATGTGGCTTTGCATTAGCCTGAATTTCTGAAGGGCGCAAAGTCTGAAGCTTAAATGTCTCTCATTCTTCCAATGTGTAATAATTTACCACAATCCCCGCCCCATAAAATCTGGACATCCTGCAAATTCTGCACAGCTGAGAGGCATGATGCTAGTTATGGATACTATACCTCCCTGTGTACTCATGAGAACTACAATAGGGACAACGGCCCCAAAATAGGGACAACTAAACACCACTCCCACAGACCCAGAATGGCAGAGAAATTCTGGCCACATTTGCCTGAATCTTGGGATGGGTGTGACTGAAAAGCAAAAGCCTGTCAGCAATAACTCCCTGAGTTTCTACAGCCTAAAGCTGATCTGGCAGCACACCTGCACAGCAGAATGTGCTAACGAAAACACACAAAACTGAAGCAAAGCTGGCCTCCTTGTAAATATACCTGCCACAACACCTCCCAACCTATGAAGCGGCCCTTAAGGAAACAACCTCCCAACTTACCCAGTAAAACAATGCACCCTGACCTATGTATGAATCCGGAGAAACCTATTCCACCAAACCACTACCAAGTTCTGCCAACAAATCAATTTCCTGAGAATGGAGCCACAAATACAGAATATCAAGCCCCTGCAAACCCCATGTATAAATTAATGTTAAACAAGTACTGCCATATTACCTCCATGTATGCCTCTGTCCCCTTTGCCTTTACAGTGATTTTATGGCATATACAGTCACCCTATGACATACCAGTTTTTTTTTTTTTTTTTTTATTAATAGTATGAAGTCTTTTTAATGGTATGAGGTCTGAACCCCAACTGTGCACTATGTCCTCACCTGCTGTGCCACCAAATTGTCCAAAGACCAACCTCTATGAAAATGGAACAAACTTATGAAATACAATTCTGGACCTTCTGTGAATAACTATACCTTGAAAGGTTAACTGTATGGTGAAAAGGTATTGAATATTGAGTTAGCATGCAATGCCTCCAGGTAACAAAATACCCTCTGTTAATATGCCTTCACTCACATCCCACTAATTAATGAACAAAGTGGAACAAGGGCATTTTTACGACTCCAAAAGAATGTTCCTCAGTGAGGTACCCTTGAGAGATGTGTTTATACCTAGAAGCACACCTCTCAACCTGTCATTGCAAGAAATCTGGACAAAGACTGACAAAATGGGGGGACAAAGGCCACAAAATAGGGACATATTTTAAATATTACACTTATAAGCTTAGAAAGTTGCTAGAGTAACAGGATTTGTTTAAACATACAGTTTCTGAAGGATTTCAAGTCTGAAACTCAAATGTATGTCATTATTTAGTGACTTCAGTCCTCAGATTATCCCAGTAATTTGTCAGTAAAACACAGATTTTATGAGGAATAGACCAAAAATATGAGCAAAAATCTAGACATTCCACAGAAATTTGTACATTTGCAAGGTATGCATAGGAGCGATGTGTTTATACCTAATGAAACTTGGACTTCACCCATACCTCCCAATGGTGCCCAATTTTGACTCAAACTGTAGCTCTGTCCCTCTCAATTCCCTACACTGCTGGTGGGCTTGGAGAAAGGTGGTGAATTATCTTAAGTAATGCAAATGCTTAGCATTATAGACACCTTTTACTTCTAAAATGCATATTAATTGACATTCTTCGATTCTGTCAATGTCTCAGATTAACATTACTTATATTTAGAAGTGTCCCTGATTCGACAACCTAGGAATAGTCTGGTGAAATGTGTCAAAGACTGGCTGGACCGCTGTTATGCTTCACTGACAATCCAAATACTCACACCCTGTCACAAAGCAAGGCCCAGAACAACCAGCCATTTAAGTACCTATGCAACACATCAGCAATGCTCAGCCATACAAATGAAAAGCAATTGCTGCAATTGCCATTGCTCCAACTGAGCTGTCTCGCACACCACAAAATGGAAATTTACTCCATTTGCAACACGCACGGTTGTCAACACAGTAACCAAAACCCCCCAATCAACCCATGGCACAAAGCTCCCAAACACTCACGCCTCACTAAGAAGCAAGATTTTTTGCAGCATGCACAGCATGAGCTCCCCAGACTCAAAGAAGACAACAACTGACAAAACACCTGTCACTCAGCCTCCACTCGATGTCAATAGTACCGCAATGCCACAGTGGCAGGAAAAAAAACACGACCCTTCTACAGCCTGCAAGCACACATCCAGGATTCCTAAAGCCAGGGGTCAGCACTAATGCCTGGCTGTACATACCAGCTAGTCCAACATGTCTTGCTGAGTGTTATTAGTCTGTCCCATGTGACACTGCCATTCCCCAAAGAAAACCATTAACTTAGCAGGAAGCAGAACCCGTCATGTGAAACCTGGAGGAATTGATACACCATATGTGCATGAGTGAGATGATCCATTATCCCAAGGGATGCATCAAACATGGGTGACTCTTTGGTTGATCGTTAGTTGCACCAGGACAACCTGACATTTATACCTAACCGCATTTTTTTTTTCTTTTAATGGGAAGACATAACCCCTGTAGAGTTTTTCAAATAGATATATCACTGCAGCACTAGCACAAAGCAATAAAACACTAATCTCGCGCACTCTATGTGGCACAGAGGTTGAGAGGTATGGATTCCAGGCTTTTGGCCTCTCTGCTGTTTGGGCCCCCCTTTACCAAACAGAAGTTTCCCATATAACCTAAGGACTGCCATGAGGATGTGATTTTTACTCATGGCTGAAGTTGTCCTTTCTACATGACACAGACAACATGTACTTTCTGTCTCCTATAATAAAAGTTAAGTGACACAAACCCCATAATTATACAAACTTGCAAGATCTCACGCCAGCCAAATAAAGTTGTAGCATGCTAATAGCTGAAGTAGGATAAATACGTTCAGAACAGTAAAGCAATCACTTTTTTATCAGATGCACCCTTCTCCTAACCACTACCATTGTCATATATTCAAAATACTGATGATTTTCATTCATCATTGAATTCAGAAATCTCAAAGTAAAAACACATGCATGTTGAGGCAACAAAATATTTTTACTACAGCAGTACATCACAATTAAATCACTGCTTTTTTACCATGTATGCTCATCTACTAAATGTTACCAAAATAAATTATTTTTCTCAGTGATCAGTAATCATTTCCACTTCTGCTGTAATGTTTTCCCACTTACAAATGACTATTTTACAGTATTGAGTAATATCCATGATAAAATGCCCATGATATCAGTAAAATTAACATTTCTTAAATGTAATTCACAAATTTTACATACTTTTTATGTGTTTCATATTAAATTGTAATACTATTATTATTAGCTTACTGTAAGAAGTTTGTAGTTTCTAAAGAATTTGCTGCCTAACTCAAGTAATTACAAGCTAATATGGCAGTTTTCTACTTTTGCACATAATTTCAAGTCATTTTATGCTTTTTATAAGCAAATTAGGCATTTTTAAATTTATCTGAATGTATCACAGTAATATGTGAATGTGTACAGCCACTTACGATCATAAGTCGCTATAGGTTGCTCATGAACACTTCCACGATTTTACATGAACGCACTGTGGGCAACTGCTAACTCTGTGGCAGTCCTCAGCAGTCTCCAGCATGCCACAGGAAAGTGTGGGCATGCTCAAATATGCTCAAAAAATGCAGTCATATGTATTAAACAGTTTGCATAACCACACAGTGTAATCTCTCTGCTCATGTAACCTCGTTTAGAACACCTTGTAACCTTAAGCAAATCAATAGTTTATGAAACTTGCTAAACACAAACACAGGCATAAGCATTTATGCACACCCCCCAAAAATGTACAAAAAATATTCCCTCTGCTGCAATGAAGGAATTAATAACATTCAGTTGTAATGCTTATAAAAAGATATCTAAGGCAAGGTACAGCAGCAGTGTCAATAAGCAATAACAAAACAGAAATTGTTATTGCATACTCTATTGGTATACCATATAAAGGAAATTAGAATGTATTCCTTTAAAAAAATCATGTATGTGACAAAGAATTTTTGGTTAAATCAGACTTTCCAGTAATAATAGTACCTGCTCTAATTCCCCTGCTGGTTCACTGGGTCTGGTTAAGGTAATGTCACAGTCTAGAAGGAGTGGCTCTAAACCTGTGAACCGCAGCCCTGTTCATACTTTCTTATTTCTGGTTCTGGCAACTCTAATCATGGCAGCACCTGTTAAACACAAGGCCGCACTCCAAGCTGGTCTGATAAGGACACCAAAATCATTGTTTACCTTCTGAAAGTTGTATCTGGAAAAGACTGAGGCAGTGATTACAAAAAAAATTGATACCTGGCAGAAGTTGGGTGAAGACCTGGAAATCCTGACAAGGATCACCTGCACTGATCAGCAGTGCCTTCACAGATATGGTGACCTGAAAAAGTATAAGCCAGTCCAGCTGGCTGAGTGGGTAGACTAAGTACAGGCAGGATTGCTTAGAGCTCTGTAGTAATTATAACATGATTTTTATTTATTTATTTATTTTTTTTGGGGGGGGGTTATATTTAACATTTATTAAACGTATCTTTAAAATATAACAAGGTTGTCTAAATGAAGGTATGTGTACCTGTAGTAATGTGTCTTTAATGTTATTATAGCAATGCAAAAGAAAGCATAAACATATCTGTACACATAACTGCATCTGAATATAAACAAATGGAATGGTTAAACGATAATATAATTGTCTGCTTAATAAATATGCATGAGTTCAATTACAGCTACTTGTTCATGTATTTACACAGAAAGAAAAAAAGTTTGCATATCCATATGTTCATGTGGTATTATATCAATTTAGGTACTAGTTACATTACATGTAAACTATTTTTGAAGGCAGTATAGTTGTTGTATAAAAAAATAATTTTCTGAATTGTAACTGCACATACAAGATGACTGACATTAGTCAGGCAACATACCCTAATCACAGTGGAAGATGGGGAAGTGGTGTTTGTGTTGTTTCCTCTCTATTACATCTGCAAACATGTTTAAACATCACCTTATATGCTTAGAATTCTTATGGAAGAAAACTATTAAGAACACACCATTGAACAGCTTTAGGAAATTAACACTTCCATGAATTGCCACATTGTTCTGTATGTCTGCATATTCCAGCTGAACAAAATTCAAAGACAGTCACATGCAATGTATAATATTTTAAAACAATATTTCACCAAAACTGTATTTGTGTTTATAAGTGACAGTAAAGTGAAGATTAGCAAAGTATGAGAATTCAGATACTAATATATATTTGAACACATGAATGGTAAGCCAATACTATAATAAATGCAATGGCTTAGAAATAATAATCATATACTTATACACTAATGGCAAAAAGTGAAATAAGGTGAACAAAGATTGTCTTAATTCTTCTCTTTACAGCTGAAGCAGAGTTCTCCTGTAACACAGAGACAACAGGAGAAGCACTTAGAATCTTTGAATCTGCAGGTAAGACTGAATAAAGTAGCAGAGTATTGCATGTTCAACTGATTTCATTAATATATCAATCTGTCTATATATCTATCTATATGTGTGTGTGTTTGTGTGTGTTTATATACACACACACACACACACACACATATATGTATATATATATATATATATATATATATATATATATATATATATATATATATATATATATATATATATATATATATATATATGTATACATATATATATATATATATGGATCCATGTTTTTAAATCAAAAGTACGGCTCATCGAACTGTACTTCCTCGAACTTACTTCAGCGAAAGTGCATTGCATTGAAAATTCACTTTCGCGGAATAAAAAAACAAAAACTAACTGAAAAAGTAAAATAACACACTAAACAGTGTTATGCAGGGGGGCAAGCCACCCTACACCCCCCCATGTGGGGGTATGCGCCCCCACACCCCCCTACTTTAATATTCTCATTCCGAGATCGTACTACAGTGGGTAAAAGGGAATATTCCCTTACCCCCACTATACTATGATCTCAACAAAACTTTCCTTAATTGTACATCAACAGTATACATTGATGTACAACTAAGGCAACATGCAAACTGCATGTTTTCCTTTTTATTGGTTTACTTTAGCATAAGTGCATGTTCGACAAAATGCACTTTTGCTAAAGTAATTTCGACAAAGTACGGTTCGATGAACTGTACTGTTGATAAAATAAATAGGACCCATATATATATATATATATATATATATATATATATATATATATATATATATAGATATACACAGACACACACATATATTTGGAAATATTCAATTAAGAAAAATTCATAGAATTGTAAGTGAAGCACAATAATACATTTAGTACATTATTGCAAGCAAGAGTGATAAATGTCAGTATATAAATGAAGCATTTCTGTCTTTAACCAATTTTATTTGTGTAAATAAAGAAAGTGATAGTACTAACCGAAGGAATATATTGCGTTCTGTATATTACTGCAAGCTGGAGTGGTAATATGTCAGCACATAAGTGCAATATTTCCATCTTTGACTGATTTCATTACTGTATATAAAGAAACTATTGATAGTAGTAAAAAAAGGAATAGATTGCATTCAGTGTGGTACCACATGTATGTCACTATAAAAGTATTGTATTTCTGTCTTTAACTGATTTTATCATATATAAATATTTTTAAGCAGTGTTCTTAATGAAATACTGCTAACATTTCTGAAAGAGCTGAAGTATTACCTTTATTTGTTTGGATGCCTCTGTAGCTAGACTACTATTTCCAGCACAGAGTTTCCTCCATCCAGTGTCTTTTGCACAATCTGTGGAACTGTGAGAAACTAGCTTTCCACTAAACAGAGAATTACATTATTTTAATATCTTCACTTCTGCTTAAATACTTAAATCCCACTTAACAGAGACCTGTGTGGTGATACTACTCTGTAATTTTCCGCTCCATTCCATCTGATTGCATTTTTAGTTTGTTCTGGGCCCTTAGTCTTGTATTTTAATCAGTAGTTGCTGAAAGATTGTGTTTTTACATTATTCTGTACATCAATTTCCACAAGTGCAATTACTTGTAAAAGCTATCCATTTGTATTTAAAACTCCACTGGGCTATACTCTTGTAGCTTAAGTGACAGTTGTGGCAGGACTATGTACTACTACTGCAAGAGTTTAGCTAGTCATTTATTACTGCATTTTTCCATATACAGTATTACTGGTAAATGACTGCATAGTCTGGTAAAAGTTCAATAGTGAGAGAGATGTCTCAGGTCCAGTTTGTGTTTCAGTGTTTTTATATTCTACTTATCATTTACCTGTTGGCATTCTGTGTCTGCCCATCCCTCACTAACACATTAAGCTAAAGTTTCTAAAAGTGCTCCGGTATTGTCTTTATTTGATTGAATGCCCCTGTAGCTAGCCTGCTAGTTCCTTTATTTCGTTCCACCCCACCCTTTTGCTGTTGTTGTTGTTTTGAAAGGCTGTTTCTGCTGTCAACCTTTTATGATAATTTGGTTTCCAAACTCTGTCTCCCCTCTTTTATTGCCACTGACTCTTGAATAAGCTAGATATGTACTCTTCCCACCCATTGTTTTCCATAGATCCATAATACTGAGTGCTTGCTCATCCAGTAAACCACTATTGCTCTTGAATAAACTTCCTTTACTACATATTTTCTCTTGTTCATTTTCCTAGAACTCATCAAAGCTTGGAGTTTTAATCTCCATTCCAGATGTATTTTACTTGTATCCAAGTGACACTGAGGCAAAGTTAAGCACCTTTGATTGCTAAATCTCACTTAAGTTATTCTGAGTGATCACTACTGTTTCATGTTTTTATGTGTGCGTTTTACTGATTTTTTATAAAAACATGCTATTTCCCTCACTGTTACTGCTGCAAGGCTGTCTTGAAATTGCCTTCAGCAAGGTATTTACAGCTAGCTGTTTACGTGGTTTGTGATACGCATTGTACTCTTGGGTTTCTTCTACTGTGATTTTACATTAAGAGGACTTGGTTTATTCATCTTGTGGCAGGAGGTGTTTGCCTGGTTTATCTGACTTGGAAAATACATAAAATGACTCATAGTGTATTCGTTGTATCACCCAGAGGGCTCATTATTTATTTTTTGTTTTTTCCAAGCTGCAATACATTTTGTATGTTTGTGTGGGTTGACAGTGCCCTGTACAGTAGCAAACACCTAGAAAGCAAATTTTCCATGTAGAAAGGTCCATAAAACTATACCTTGTAAAGGAATAATATAGCACAAATACCTTACGAGCCAACAAGCTTAGAGCAGCTAGTTGGGCAACAAGTAGAAACACCTACAGATTTAGTAGAATTCAGTATTGTGTAAACATTAAAGTTAACAGAATTTACTGCTGTTTAGCACAATCTGCCCCTATAAAGCACCCTTATTAGTTTTCACCAACAAAGTATTCTATGTAGCCTTCTAACCCCAGTATACCCTCCTTGTAGCTCAGAAATCAAAGGGCTGGACAGCATGGATATGCAATTTTCTAACTTCTCTATAGCCATTTTGGTGCATATGGGCATCTTTAGATAATGCAGCAATCATCTCATGTTTACTGACAGCCACTTAATCCTTAAAGAAGTAGACACAATATGTTAGAGGTGTACTTGCACAATAACACTGGAGACTAAACTCTCACATACAAGTACACATCTGTTTGTTGAAAACAGACATACAACACTTACTTCACACAGCACACAATACACACACAGACTATCACACCCTTCCTACAACTTAAGTTTATTAAAGCTATCTGGCTTGAGCATGGACAGACTTAATAGTACAAAACACACCTCTTATGTATGCTGACAACTAAAAGCAATCTTCTTAAACAACAAAGATCATCTAGACCATACATTATCAATGCTATGCCTTAGCAATCCCAAAGGCACTCTGAAGAAACAACACCTAATATCACACATACTGTTACCATTAGTGGAGTCGCAAACACTAAGCCTCTAAGGTAAGCAAACACACTTCCCAGAACTCTCATCATAGGGGATTCCATTGTAAGATATACCGATGTCCCTCTAACCAGGCTGAACAAGGAGAAGATGAATGTTTAGTTGCTTATCTGGAGCCAGGATCAGACAAATTGTGCATGCATTAAATTCATGCCACAAGTACATGCATGATTCCATCATAGTCCATGTAAGCTTAAATGACCTAACATGTACCTCCCTGGACTACATGAAGATTAACATCATGGAGCTTTCAGACTATGTATTTCAAAGTGGTATGACCCATTGAGCAGCATCTTACCATCACCGAGGATGATGAAACAATAACTGATTTCAACGACTGGCTGTCTTTCTGATGTCATTCTAAAGAGATCCAATATTTATCATCTTGGGATGACATGGTCAACAAACCCCATTGCTTTGCCAAGGATGATCTGCACCTTTCTCTTCTAGGTTTTTGAATACTGCCTAAAACTTTATCCACACCTCATGGTGCCTTTTTTAGACAGTGCCAAATTGATAAATGTACCAACATAGCAAAATCAACTCAACTGAACCTCAAGGTGTTACTGCTAAATGCAAGAGTCCTAAAAAAAATACTATTCTCCCTCCAAGCTCTCCTCACACTTAAAAATGTAGAAAAATATGCAGTTACAAAGACATGGTTTAAAGTGGCAGAGAGTACCCCGGCAGTGCAAGGTATCAGTACCTTCCACACTTTCAGACCAGTAGCTGCACAGTGGGCTAAAGATGAAGGTAACTCAAAGTATAACAATAATAAGCATACCCCTAGAATGGCATGCTGGAGTTCCTTCGTGCACAGATCAAATCTCATACTGCATCCTAACCAGCTAGAGGTCAAATTGGCAACTAGTCCCCAAGTTTAATGGCAGGATCTCGTACCCCACAGCATGTTAGTAAATCTGCAGGAAATGACTGCTTCAGAAAGTCAAGCACAAGCTAGCATTGCACTCAGGTTTGTACAGGAAATGACTCATGCACTTCTTCACCAGTATCTCCAAACCTAGGGGAATACTTTAAGGATGATGGCAGGAATTCAGTTGTAAAAGTGTCCACAGTGACATCTTTACAAAGGGGGTGCCTGGTGCAGACATTTGTTACAACTACCCCAGAAACATGAAAAGCATTGGCTGCCCATCAGCAAATGTGCTGTGACATTGTTAGGGCACAGCACTGCCACACAGAGTGTTGGCTGGAAATGAATCCTCCAGTCTATGCATGAGGATTTCCAGAATCAGGATAATGTTGTGATCACACTGAGGTGTAACGGTGGCACACCAAGCATCTACAGACACCTCTATTCATACACTAGTTAGAACTTACCAGACTCAAGCAGGAATCAATCTTGGAAGGGGAAAAGGACGGGGTAATGTCTGAACGTATGGGGGCAGATCACATGAGACAAGTGCTTCTTAGGAAAGTCCTGTAACTATCCAGGGAGAGGGGACAAGCCTGACAGATTTCATGCAGACCTCATCAGAATTCACCTGTACTTACCAGATCCTCTTATTTGAGGTTCTGATCTTGGTCCTACAGCACTGTCATATTAGGGTCTGCAAAATCACCTGAATCAAGTACATCATGTCATCGGATCAACTCACAGGTCTCATGACAGCCTCTCTTCTCAATCACTTGCACTCTCACCCAGCCTTTTAGGAGTCTTGTATGACTCGATTGATCCTGAATTATTGTGAATCAATTGTGACAATTCTCTTACAATTTAACCTTCAGAAATACAGGCGAATGTTTAACTTGAAGGAAAGTTATGAATAAAAAAGGGGGATCATTTTATAATTGTATATATTTCATTCCTGTAATGGTAATGCTTAAAACCTTAGGGAACTGCGGAAAATAAATTTGTATGACATACCTTGTAATTGCAGTCATTAAAATAGATGCTCTATGCAGTAACATTCCTGCAGTTGGGAGTTACCTATAACTTAAAAGTAGTAATGCACAGGTTTTGATTGGAACACTTGCAAATTAAAATGAGCATTCTGAGAGGTAAACAGATACCTCTGCCACTTCACCCTCACCACTGCACAAATTATGATATTTTTTGTCTCTCAAATCATGAATTATTGTGTATAACAAAATAAAATAATCTGATGTGTAGTACCTCAGCAAAAGCATACTTTAATCTGAGAAGAAATTGCATAGTATAAAAAATATATGTTTTTGCTAAAATGCAAGGTATAAACTCATGAAGTACAGAACTAACAGTTTTTACTAAATATACCACATAAGAAAATTCAATTCATCCATTACATGCATACTTAGGTGCACCACTTCAGCAGAATGAATTGTAAAAAAAAAAAAAAAAAAAAAAAAAAACAGTTAAATTGTGATTATTAGTTCTATGGTGTCTTACAATATCACTGAACAGTCTGTGAGTACTCAGGCATGACGTTTACAAACAATAATATGAGGAACTATTCTTAAAAAAAATAAGATGAGGGAGAATGTCAGAAGAACAGTGACACAGTGCCAGAAGAGCATGCACCACACGGCATAGCCCACAGATATCACTACATGCATCAGTTATACTCTGTGTGTTTTGTACATGAAAGGAAACACTAACCTGAATGCCATGGTCCATAGTTCTGGATTAGATGCTGCCTCTTTACCTGTGCAGCTATATGCCGTGCATGACCCTGCCACATGGATCTCTTCTACTGTTGCTGGTTGGTCATCATTACTCATATTTCCTGGAGTGGAACCAGGAGCTGCAGTGACAGCGTGACTCACTTCACCAAAAGACTCACGCATGATCATGCTGTGCAGAATGCAACCTGCAGTAAACATCCTTCACGTAGTAGCTGGGTTGTACTAAAGGGCACCCCAGGGCTCATCCAGTCCTCTCTAATGGCTCTTCAGGAGGCCAAAGACCCTCTCAATAACAATATGGGTCTGGGATAGAGAAGTGTTATAAGGCTGTCCTGCAGCTCCACTTGGATTTATCACTGGTGTCCATGGCCCCAGTAGATATAGAGTATCACCTGAAAGACAAAAAAACAAAAGAGAGAGATAAGGAGAGAAGAGGGGGAACAACAAAGGAAAAGTGGTCTATTATGCAGCAATATATTTTATGGTGAATAACTGCTTAAATATAATATAAAAAAGAAAAACAAATATTTTTCCACTTACCAACAAAGTGGCCACTGGGCATCCTACCATGCAGTAAGAGGAAGTAGACTGAGCTCATGTGCCAGATATGGGACTGGTGTGAACTGCTAAGATGGTGGGCAACCACATTGTTGATGCACCCATATGCATCACACACTACCTGGCAATTGATGGAAGTCCCTTCTATTGTGGTTACACTCACCCTGTGTACCAGATGGGTCCCTAATTGCAATACTGGTGGCATCTATTGCATCAGCTACCTCAGGGAAATATGCTGCCTTATGAAAGGTATACATAGTCCTGCCTCAGTCCTGAGGTGATGCCAGGAAATCAGTGTACTGATCCACACATGCCAAGAGTACATACAGGAATTGCTGCAGTATCCTATAAGCAAAGGCCTGTGAGATACTCAGTGGTTTTAGTCTGTCTCTGGAAGATCTCCATGGCAAGTACAGTGAGGGTTATGCATACCTTAGTGTCCCACAGGGATGGGAAGTGCATGTATTCCTCCAGTACCAACTTTGAAGGTCATACATACCCACTAAGATTCTTAGAATGTCCCTGTCCACTCTAAACCTGTCAAGTATCTCCTGATTATCAAAGTTGCAATGAGTTATTCCGAGCTTATATCTCATCCTTCTTGGCCGGTGACCACCTATGGGCACAAGCAGCTTTGGCTCAGCCACGGCAAGCAACTCACACCAGGAAATAGCAAGGCTAGCAGCAAGTGACAACATTTTCATGGATTGCAAAGTAGATAGGATTGCCAAGGCTCCTCTTTTTATAACATATCTGCAAATGGTGCAAACAAGCTGGAAAATTCCACTATTAATCTCAAATGGCCAAGAGAACTCTTCATCAGCATACACTGGGTTGCATCATTCCTCATTTATATCTGTATCATTTCATTTGCTTATGCTCATTCAAGGTCATTGTACATTAGAGTAACTGGCCACTGTTAATTGCAGCTTAGCTGTGTTCATTCATGGACAGCACAGGTAAAGTGTCCGCATAATGACTATGATTACCACCCTAACTCACATAAAAAGGCTAGTCAGAATATGTTATTTTCTACCACTGATTGGTAACCAGGTCAAATTTAACTCCCTAATCCCATTTCCTTAAAGTTACATTTGCTGTATGATTTCCAGTTGTGAAGCATGCAGTGCAGCGTTGCAGTTTGTGTGATACTGTTGTGTACTGTACTGTAGATTTGTTGCTTTAACCACTCTTGTATAATTTGTGGAGTTACTATATATAAGTAAGAGGGTGGTGAGGACAAGCTGATCAGATCATAGTGGAAACAAACATATATCTACATACCTAACAGAGGCATAAGCAAAATATGCATACAATAAAGAAACCTAAAACAAAACAAACAAACAATACTGTTTGGAGACATTATGGTGGAAAGTTATATCAGAAGAACTTTTGCCCTGTAGGAGGAATACCTCTCAACTGTACAGATTTTCACAGAATGTCCAGCTTTTTGCCTCATATTTTTGGTCTGTTCCTCATAAAATGTGTGGCTTTCTGGCAAATCACTGGGATGATCAGAGAACTGAAGTCATCAAATAATGACATGCATTTGAGTTTCGCACTTCAAATCCTTCAGAAAATGTATGTTAGTACAAACAATGTTGTACTAGCAACTTTCTACGTTTATAAGAGCAATATTTAAAATCTGTCCCTATTTTTGGGGCTTTGCCCCCCATTTTATCAACCTTTATCCAGATTTCTTGAACTAAGAGGTTGAGAGGTATGAGAGGAAAGCAATGTTAGTCTGTGAAGTGATAGTGCCAAACTCCCAAAAGCAGGTCAGCTATAGAAAGAAGTTACTATTAATCATACACAAACCTAGTCTTGTGAATAAGAACCACAACAACATATCATGGTTGCCTGTGCAATTGATGATTGTGTATACTTTAATAAAAGCAATTCAGAAGGGTTAGCAAGAAATGACAGCCTGTATACAAAACACATCAGTTTCAGTTATTATTGCTGGGACTATTATAAGTCTGTAGCATAAAAAAGGCAACATCTGTCAGTCAATGGAAATGTTGAAACTATACTCTCAGCAAATAATCCAAAATCAGGACATACATATACATATATGTGTATATTATTTATATTCACAGATGGAATTGGTATATCAGGACACATCATTCTTTAACTAAATGATGAAAAGCAAGAAAGTGTTTACAGACACATCAGAAGGTAGAAGTAAAAAAAACTGTGCACAACTACATCAGTGAAACTAAGATACCATACCTTCAGAAGAGTACAATTTCATGTCAAAGAGACAAGGTTATAAAAATAGGTACCAATACTAGAAGGTGCTGATATAAAAAATAATTAAGTACCCTAGGTATCATCAGTAACCACTCATTCGAAACCAGCCCAGAAGAGCTGAGACTCTATGTTGATATGAAATAACTAATAACAGTCATTTCAAGGGACATATGTTAAACATTCTCAGCGATTCACATGACATTAGATGAGAATGATGCACAGGTCTTCAGAAAGCTAGACCTGAAATATGATTATTGCCATATATGATTCTAGCCATACAGCAGGAATATAAGACAGAAGTAATGATTGGGTCTGTGGGGATTCAGTCATAAATCATGTAATATATGAACATACACCAATGTATTATCAATAAAAATATCAGCAGCATAAAGTGTCCAGCAGCCATTACAGCTGTTATCTTTGTCATCCTCTTACATCAAGAATCAGGGGGAGACCAGAAAGAATCATGAACAAAGGCACAAACAAAGGGATTATCTAGAAATACTGGCAGGAAGTGCCTTAAAATGCATTGTAAGAACAGTAAAAAGTTGACTTGCAATGTCCAGCATAATTTGCTTGCTTTAGTCATCACAATTGTTTCACAAAAGTAAAACTTTTAGGAGGGATGGTACAAACATCAAACAAGATCTGGGATACTTGTAGAAATCAGTGACATTTGACAAGTACTTCATGTCAATCTGCTGTTTGCCTGGCAGTATGAGGTGAGCTACAGCTTTTAAAGCTTTCAGTTGTTTTCCATCCAATTTCATGGGTGACTGCAAACATAGAACTGCAGTGTGAGATGCGTAAGGCTTACTGATTACAGTGAGGTTCACATGGTAAATGCTTTGCTATAGCAAGCTTATTGCTGTGAGGAGCTTACATATGATGCTCTGTATAGTATGTACAAGGGTAATTTTTTTCTCACTTTTAAAACATAATCAGTGTGTGTTCCATCTGTTACAATATTACTGAGACATAGGGAATTAAGAAACTTTAAAAAAACATATAATTGGAGATAACTCAGCAACAGAATTTGTTTCACCTCATGCATCCTAGAATGGATGGAAAATGTATGCACCATTAACAATGATATTATTATTATACATGAGAAGACACACAGTGGGCATGATGTCAACTTAAGAAAAAATGTAAAGGCAGTTGAGTTGGTTAAGTGTGAATAGAGACAAATGTGAATTCAACAAGCAAACCTTACAGTTTCATGGCTGTAAATCGTCTGAAGAATGTATATCCCTGACCCATAAAAAATGACCTATAAAGAATGCTCCAGCACCTATAGGCCCAACAGCTACCATGAGTATTTTTGGCATTGCATGTTATTGTAGAACTGTCATAAAAGTATTTTAGTTGAAAAATCATTTAATATGTGAGCAGATCATTCATTCATAGATAAACAAAACTTTTATTTTCAAAGAGAAAAGGAACCATTTGCCAGTGTTTGGATTTACAGGAGTTTTTATTTGCTTTGATGTATGTATAAATTCATCCTAGTCAAAGCCCACAAGTCACTTGAAGTCATATACCACAAACTTAATTGCAACATACCCCTAAGATATTAAAATGAGTCTTAAGATTACAGCCTCTTGGTTTTGTTGTTTTATACAAAGCTGGTTATATAAAGGTTGTTTTATATAGAAGGGCATTTTAATGCTCCTGTGATTGCTTGACAAGTTGTCTTTCTGTACTCCTATACAAGAAGGGAAGAAACCGTGCCAATTCCAATGCTGCACAAGGATTAAGCTGTAGCTATGATCCAGACTTGATTAATTGCTGGGAAGCTTGATGGATCTGTCAGGGGAGGATGGGAGTGCCCATCGGGAGGAGACAGCAGCACAGAGATGGCCATATTTCAACACAGTATCTTGTAGGAAGAGCAGAAATGCAAATGCATGGCCATGAAATGAGCAATGGTTTCACCAAGCCATCACCCGGCGGTAGCCCTTAGGTGTACATTGCTGCTTACACTCACAAAGACAAGGCATTGTCGGTTTAATTTCTTCAAGTGTTGTGGGTTTCTAATACCATGATGGGAAGGGACACCATTTATATGTCAGCCTAGAATTAAAGATAATGAAATTAACATTGTTGCAGTCTTTGATGTTAGCCAAGAGTGCTCTTCTCAGCACCCACAGTGTTCTTAGAATTGCCACCTTTTACAATTAATACGTGGTTACATACAATGGCAGCATGTTTAAGTACAATTGTAAAGTCTTTTTTATTAGTCCTATCATTACTACTACTGTTGGAACTGTCTGAATATGTTTCTTTCACACTGTTCTCATTTCTGATTGCAAGTCCTGGAATTTTGTAACCTTATGTTACTCTCTCTCTCTTTATAAGTAAGACACTGTAATAATCCGAGCATAGCAATTTTAATGATCAAAACAACATTTATGCATTTTTCATGGACATCTATATCTGTTTTTCTTGCATTGATTTTTGAATTGTTGGTAACGGGAAATCTTTTGTGATATAACTTCAACACTCTCTATAATGCTTTGTGATTCATATGTCCAGTGGTTCTAAGATACTTCCGTATTGCAGTGTGTGCACAATCCCCAGTGCAACAGACTTGCCGCATTATTGTGCCTTTCAGTATACAGACCCTCTGCTATGAGAGTATATCACATTCATCACAAGATATGCATCTCTTTCCAGTTCTGTTTTACAGCACCTGCATTTATCTGTTTCTCCCACTTTTTCAATGGACTTTGTAAACCGATGTTAACATAGTCGCGCTGTCTTGTGCTGCTATTAATTTTTCATCTTTTGGTTTAAGTTCTCCTTCACAATTCCTGCATCAAATCTTGGACAACATGAGATTGTTCCAGAAGCTCTTTATATTGCCACTATATTTGTCAGCTTTCCAGTTTTCTTTTCTTTTTGAATGATCCTTTTCTTTATATTCTTTCTTTTATTTTTCTGGCATATTCAATGACCAATTTTTCTCTATTTCTGATCTTTATATTCTTTATTTTATTTTTTTGGCATATTCAATGACTAATTTTTCTCTATTTCTGGTCTTTATATTCTTTCTTTTATTTTTTGGCATATTCAATGACTAATTTTTCTCTATTTCTGATCTTTATATTCTTTCTTTTATTATTTTGGCATATTCAATGACTAATTTTTCTCTATTTCTGGTTTGAGTTCCATTCCCACTTTTTTTAAAATGGTTCTGCTAAACTATGCAAAGATGCCATCTTAGACTTCTTGTCATGCTTTTATATCAATGTGTTTTGATCTGATGAGGTCAGAGGATATGTATGCAGTCCCATGACTGCATAACTACACATATAGTCAATATCGTGGAGCCCCATTCCTCCTTCAGAGGAAGAAATATCTAATCTATTTTTTTACTAAACTATTTTTTACATATTTGGTTAGCAGGAATAATTTTTGTTGTTTCTTGTCCAACTGATTCAGTGCTTTTGCTGACTGCTTTTGCAGTGATACAAATCACATATCCCCTCAACCATGGGTGAGATTAGACCATTACAGATGCCATCATTGCTGGGATGCTAGTGTGAGTACAAGCAAATCTCAGCGTTATTTGAATTATGGTCCTTCTAGACAGCACTTGGAAGCTCCTATTCTGTGTTGAAGACCTCCATAGTTGAGGGTGGAAATGAATGGGCTGAGCTCAGTTGGGGAAGGCGTGATAGTCTGCAAGAAGGTGTGGGCAGTAGCATTTTTAGAAAAAAATGAAGGAAATATAATGGATGTCATGTCAAGATACTCAATAAAATGTGCACAACTCACAGGCAGATAATTCAAAATTGCTGAAGAATGCAATAATGTTATTACATATTTTTCTAACCTTAAAAGAAATACAGACAGAGGCATAGAATAACCCACTACATCAAGCTAAGGAAGAACTTTAGACTAATTCCTAGAATAAACTAAAAACTGACAACCAGAATGTCTCCACCCTTAATAAGTATGACTAATAATAGAAAGTTGCTTTAAGAGTAGTCTAGCCAGTTATTACACAGTCATCACAAGAACAAACTATACATACTGAGCAAGACACTCATCAAGGGACAATGAAAACAGAAGGCTTAGTGAGACAGAATGTCTGGTTTCCAATACTGACAGCGGCACTGAAATTAATACTGAACGTTGTCTGACATGACAGGCAAATGTACCAAACATTACAACAGTACTTCACCAGATATTAGAGTTGCATATTCAGCCATGAGCTAAACTTAGTTCATACAACCATGGGCCTTTGTCTAGTAGTGAATATTTGTTTGTCGTAGATGATGATTATAGTAGTTATTTATAGAAGCATTGCTGTCTGTTTCATGTGATTATTATACCTGAGAATTTTTTGGGTTATAATAATCACCGTCTAATAGCAACAATTTACTGTTTTACCTAAAGCATAGATTCTATGACAGGAACATAATGTCTGGGATTCCATAACTTATGGCTGCCAGTGGTATTTGGGAGATGCTGTAGTACCCAATAAAGCAGCACAATAATTTGTGACTCACGCATATGACAAAGCCATAATAAGCAGCATCTCATTACTGGCTCATTATCATGTCTTTGAATTGAATTCTGCATGGTTAGACCTAACATACTAGTGTTCCCTCTACTACTGCATGCAGTGCACTTGCACAGGCACACACACATGCACACATGCATGCATGCACACACACACACACACACACACACACACACACACACACACACACACACACACACACACACACACACAGTACTTACCTGCTGCAACACTAGTAACCCTACTACTGCTGTAGCAGTGAATAGATTATGCCACTAGATGATGTAGTTGTTTCGTTTTATAGCCCAATTTGGAGAAGATGCAAGTCAGTAAGTGAAGTTGAGGAAGAGAATTAATGGAGTATGTCTGGGTACAGTCATCAACATATTGTGCAATGGTTCCTTGATCTATTGCTTTATGCATGTCATTTTTAAAAAATATTAAGTAACTGAGGACCAGTGATGGATCCCTGGGGAACACCTGCAATAGTTGGAAGGAAGGAAAGTTGAGTAGAAATCTTTCTACTTTGCAGATTCAAACCAAACAGCAAAAAGTCACGCAGACAAATCATTCAGCAAAATCTGCAAGAAAGGCTCAGCCAAGCTGGAGTCCTCATGGTGCAATAACTTAAAACACCTGTAATAGAAGCCCGTGAGATATATGCAAATGATGCCTTAAGGACATGACATTGTTTTAGCTATGTGGCTTCTGAATGCTCATGGCTTTTAACTTTTTAAGTCTTTATGGGTAGGCAGGTGGCTTTTGAACCAGCTGTTTTTATAATGTGCAATATCTAACAATATCCCTATTAAAGTCGAATCCAGCACAAAACTCCTTGGTGTTACCATAGATCAGCTAAATTTCGACCATCACATAAATAATTGTATCAGGAAAGCCCATCAGAAACTAGGACTTCTGTATAGAAATAAATAATTTCTCACCCCTGAAGCTAGGATTATTCTCACACATGCTTACCTTCTACCCTGCTTAACTTATTGCTCCCAAATTCTCCCAAATCTAAACTCCTCACTACTTACTAGGCTTGAGTCAAAGTATCACAAGATAGATAGATTTGTAGCCCAACAATCCCATAAATCCCACCACTGTTTCTCCCTAAAATCCTTAAACTGGCTTGAACTACCTGACCAAACTTCTCTTGTCACAGTTCCAAATCATACACTCAATTCTATATCAGCAAGCCTATTGTCCAGCACTATGCTCCCGCATCTCCCACTACTCCTCTACAAGAAATCTCCTGAGCTCAAACCAAGATCTATAATATATCTATAAACCCAAGTCTAAATCTGGGTGCAGCACATATGGCTGCCACCCCTCTATAGCATGTAAAACTCCCTCTTGAAATCAAAACTCTTACACATCCTAAACAATTCAAATTAGCCACAAAAGAGTATTTTAAAAGACAATGGACCGGCCACTGTTCTCACCCTCTCTGAATATATCCATTTAACTAATATACCTTCTTTCTCCTCTCTCTCCACTATTTCCTCTTATAACCAACCTCTATTACTACTAACCAACCATTATTACTACTAACCAACCATTATTACTAATAACCTACTCCATCATTTCCTTCCTCTAGTCACCTCTACACTTTTCTTTCCATTCCTTCCTCTGTAAACACCTCTTAAGACACTGGTACAGTTTATATATTTATATAACATCTAGCCAAAAAAAAACTACCTATGCTTTTCATGTAATTTCTTATGCATCTGTACCTTTTATTTGTAACACAGTACTGATATTTTTTTTTACTTTTAAGCACAATACATTATTGCATGAGTTCTTAAATTACCTAGGAACTGTAAAATTGTTTGTATTACCTGGAGCTTTTGGGCCTCTGCTGAAAAAGAGATTTGGCCCAGTCAGACATTCCCAGTCATCAAATTTAAAATAAATAATAATAAATAAATAAATCTAGCTTTGCCACACTTTTACAAGATAGCTCAAGAGAGACTGTGTTGAAGACTTTGCAAAGGTCCAGGAAGATATCACTACTTATTGCAGGAGAATTCAGATGTCCATGTATTATATTTTAGAAGGCCAGGACAGCCATGTCTATTTTGCGCAAGACTAATAGTAAACAGGTGGTTATTATCAATAGTAAATCGGTGCTTATTATCAAAAGTAAACAGGCAGTTATTATCAATTAACTTGTTAAGAAGTTGCTTATTAAAGCATTGTTGATTATTTTGGGGAGGAGATAGGATTCTTCAAGGTTTACAATTAGAGATAATGTAATCTGGACTTTATGAGTAGGATGATATATGATTGTTTCCAAGGTAGAGGAACATGCTGTTCTTTTATTGCTCTACTATGGGTGAATGTTGGGTATGTTGTTGATGTGGCAGCTCTGAGGTATTAGGAGTTAGTAGATCTGGGGCTAGAGTGGTCAGTTTGAGTTATTTTTGAGGGGTTTTATTATCTTCCCTATAGATACACGATGTGTGACAAAGTGAGAGTTGGCTCATTTTGTTGTTAATGTTTTGCTGAACTAGCAAAGGGGCTATTTATGTAAAGGGCAAATTCATTTTGCAGGTATTGCAGTAATTTGATTACTTTGGTAGTGGATTTTCCATTTCTTTTTCCCCCTTAGGCTTATTAATTTGTTGATGCCATTCTTGGAAGTTTCTGGGGTTCTTAAAGTATGGTGATTGCAGTTCGGGGCAATAATTTTTCTGTTGAGATGTATAGTTTGTTGACTTTGCTTCTTAGAGCTCTATATGTTTGGAAGGCTGTTGGTGACTGTAACTTTCATATTTTCTTAACCATATCCCTTTGTGTCATAAGCTGTTTAGTTTATGTGTTTGTTCTATATATGTTCTATATATATCATACCTCTAAATTCATGCCATTGGGAAATAATGTTCCATAGTTTATAATGAACTTTGATTCCATATTCAACAATTTAGTCTGAAAATGTATATTACTTTCTCCCATTCCTCATGGTCTTGCCAAAATACTAAATTTGAAACCAGTATGATCTCCCCTATGGAATTGATGAAAGTGACTTGCAACTGGACTGTCTAGTCTATTGTTCCTAATATCCCCCAGGTGTTCTAGAATCCTCAGCTTAACCCTGCGTTTCGTTTGTCCTATATACCATTTTTGTTTTGTACAATTACACCCAATAATATATATCACCCCTGAAGAATTACAATCAAAGTGATCTAAAGCATGATATGTGACCCCATTAATTTTATGGCCATCCAAGTTAATAATTTTGTTACAAATCTTGCATTTATTGCAAGCAAAAGAGCCTGCATTTACTGCCTTATCCTTCTTACCCTTACTTCTAATTAATTCCTTCAGATTTTTGCATCTTGTATGAGAAAAAACAATATTATTTGGAACTATGTTCCTCAAAAATTCATCACTGGTTATGATAGGCCACATGTTCAAAACAATTCTCTTCAAAATTGAAGAAAAAGGAGAAAATTTGTCAACAAAAAATATTTTGTCCATCTCCACAGGATCCTTTTTCTTAAAAGAAAGAGAAGGCGATTTATACACAAATCTCTTCTTGTTTTTGTCTGTTACCCCCTGTTCATTTGAATTTAAATTTAACATTTCTTCCACTTTGGTCCTATGTGAGTAAACAGTATTTCTGGAATAACCTCTATTCATCAATTTTTTACAAATAGTGTCAAATTCCCTTCGGACATTAACACTCTCCGATGTATTTAAAGCAATACATCTGAATTCACCAAAAGGCAAGGATTCAATTAAAGAATTGCTGTGCATACTGGTTGCATGCAAGAAGTTATTTACTGCTGTCTGTTTATAAAAAGGCTTATGTTCAACCATCCCCTTTGTACCGATATAAAAATGCACATCCAAAAAATCCATGCTCTTTGTATTAATCTGATATGTAAAATCTAGTCCACAGGGATTCGACTTTAAACCCATGATAAATTTATCAAAATCTCTTGGGTTACCCCTACACAAAAACAAGAGATCATCTATGTATCTCTTATAGATCAAAACATTATTTTGAAAAAACTTTGTAGTGTAAATGAATAAATTTTCAAAGTGGCCCATGAACAGGATGGCATATGAAGGTGCAAAAATTATTCAGATTGTATATTTATTATTTATTCATTATATAGAAAAACATTTATATTTATATTATTATATATGTATATTAATGCATATTTCTTTAATAAGTGATTTGATCTTGATTGATTAATTGTTTAATTAACATGATTGAGGTGTGTATTTATACTGGTTTGTGCTTTACAATACTATTCCATGTGAAGGCCGAAGTACCAGAATCCAGTAAAGAAATTATTCTTATATCTTTCCAGTTTGTGCTGCTTCATTTGTTTTTTGTGGAGACTTCGATTTTATTTCTGTGATCCAGAAGTGTGTTTTTTCTTGTTTTAACATTGTTTTCAGTCAGATAAGTGGGATTATAAATAAATATATACCTTAGGTGTATATTTATATATATTTTGTATATGAGGTTTTATGATGTAAGGAATGAACAAGGAAGACTCACCATTTGTTCTTAAAAATATATTTTTAATGTTATACTGATTTAACAAGTTTTTAATCAGGATGTATCTTTAACTATTAATTTGATTAATTGTTTAACTAGATGATTGTTATATTGAATTAAGTGCTTGTCTACACTATATAAGATATGTTACAATATGTTAACAGTAGATCTGAAGAAGCGTGCATTCAGCACGCGAAAGCGCTCATCTCTGTTTTTATGGAATAAAGAAGCTTTTTTACGAACGGACTTCTCGTGGTGTATCCTGACTACTGTTCTAATTTCTACAAGTTCATAAGAATATACAGAGTGCTCAGCCAATTGGCCAACAACAAACACTGATTCCTTCTCATATGGTTTACATACATTCTTTTCCATCCAGTTATCAAGTAACTTCTTAAACATAACAAGACTAACTGATAGAAGCAAGTTAACAGAGATGGTATTCCACAATGTAGACATTATTTTAGTACAAAAACTGTGTTTTAATTTGGACTTACATATTAGTTTTGTGAAATCCAAATTATTATGTCTCAAACTCTTTTCCTTTGAGATCATCGAACATACCTTTAACTGATGGAATACAAATGTAAACATCTACTTGTAAAAAGGAAAGTTACTCGGTGTTGGTCTTCCCTTTATAAATCCATGCTGTTAGATATCTATTGTTGGAAGATATATTCCAGTGTCCTTTATCATTTCTATCAAGCACCTCTCAAAACACTTGCCAAGAATAGAGGTCAAATTAATTTGTCTGTAATTTTCCAGTAAATCTGTTTTCCCTTTTTTACATACAGGTGTAATATTGGAAGTTTTCCATAACTCAGGTAGAGATCCTGGTTTCAATAACTCATTAAACAGCTTATATAAAACTGGAATATTTATATGACTCAAATTAGATATTAAAACCGCAGGAATAATATTTATTCCCATAGATGATGCTTTGTTAACTTTTTCAATAAACTAGATATATTCAATGAAAAAGTTGGAGATACCTAGTACAGACGGTAGTTCTAATCGTAATTTAATGTATGATTTCATACTTAAGAAAATATTTGTTTTACAATGTATTAAGTTTTAGTGAAATTATATATTTATAAAAAAAGTTTTTTATTTGATGTCTCACTACCTAATGTAATTTCATATTTATTTTTCTTGACTAATTTTATCCTTTAGTTACTTAGTTGCTTTATTGTTTTTTTTATTCATATTAGTTTGATATAATTTGCAAATTCTACATTTTTTATTTTTCTTCCTGAGTCTCTTCCTCGGTTCCTTGTTCCGCTATGCTACCTGTCCCCCCTCTATTTGGTACCATAAGAGAGGCCTATTTTCACATGTTGATAATAAATCCTCACATGTCCTATAAACAAGTTATAATAGGATTACCAGCAATCTCAGTATCCCAGTCTTTTTGTAACTAATCTCTCATCCTTCCATAATTTATTAAACCAAAAATAGAATTTTCTAACTAATCTATTATCAATATCATTGTAACCAAGTTCCAAAGAAATAGAATTGTGGTCTGATTTCCCCAAAGGTATTTTTACCTTCTCAGTGTTAATCATACCCAAATTATTTATTATATAATCCAAAATATTTTCTCCTGTAGTTCTGTCTGTAATCAGATGTATCATGCCATATAAAGACAATATGTTGAAAAATATTCTGTTAATAAAACAAAACTCCAGATGACCACCACGGCTTAAAAATAGTTTTAATTTAGACAAGTGCTTTCACATAGAACACTACGCTTTTTCAAGTCTTCAGTAAAATGCAGAAACACATACACATTTTATAGTCAAAGCTTCATCAATTACTCAATTTAAAAATCAATTAATGCATTAATTAAGGATTAAAATAAATCAATTACTCAAAATTCAGTCTTATACTCATTTAAAGGGGACGAGCTTCCGGCTCCGATTTAATACACACATAATTATTCAATCCTGGGTGTATGTGAGTTTGCAGTTTTAAAATC
Source organism: Protopterus annectens (assembly GCF_019279795.1). Taxonomy (NCBI): domain Eukaryota; kingdom Metazoa; phylum Chordata; order Ceratodontiformes; family Protopteridae; genus Protopterus; species Protopterus annectens. The sequence continues at coordinate 1,054,704,667 of NC_056743.1, forward strand.
CACTTTAATTCAGTATGCTCCACTTGATTATTAAAATCACCTCCCCTCTTATCATTAACAACAATTTATAAAACTCTAAATCCAAATTCATGTGCAAGAAATTCCATAATATGTTTGGCTAAGGTATTTAATTTATTATTGTTTCTTGGTGGTGGTGCTGTGGTAGCATTGTCGCCTCACAGTAAGACGCTGTCTGGTTCAATTCTCAGCTAGAGCGTCTTCTGCGTGGAGACCTGCGTGAATGGGCGTACCTTCGTTGAAGGTTGTGCATCAGGGCTGGCAACTCGGCACGTAAAAATCAACTGCCAATCATTAGCGGACCGGAGTTCCGCTGTGGCGAGCCCTAACCGGGAAAAGCCGAAAGACACAACAATATCATACTTATGTTGATACATCCTATCTCTAAGGCGTTTCTGTGTCTTGCCTATATAGAAACACTTGCATCCTTTGCACTCTGCCATATAAACTAAATTAGTTGTATTGCATGAGGCATACAGTCTGGGCTGAAAAGTAAAGGGTAGAACTGGATGTTTAAACTCCTGAAGTGTGGGATATATAGTGACACATCCTACAGTTTTTGCAAGGGTATGTTCCTAGTTTATTTGAAACCATGACCTTCCTTTACCAATCGTTACATAGTAACTGTTTCAAATTATTCTTGTTCTTGCATGCAAAACCAGGAACTTCACCTATAATTTTTTCTGTTTCCCTAGCTATTGTCAAAAAATGCCAGTTTTTCTTAATTATATTACATACCATATTACTATCACTGGCATATTTAATAATGAAACGTACCATATTCTTCTTTGTAACTACATTTGTTGCATGCGCTATATATGTGGTATTAGTTTCATTATGTTTCTGAAGGGTTCTATCCTTGATAGCTCGAAAAACAATTTTTTTATATCCCCTCTCCACAAATAACTGCTGTGAATAGTCACATTCTCTCTATCAGCATGCACATTACATATGTTCTTAACCCTACTTAATTACCATTTAATAATATTTGGAAATGCATGCTTGGGATGCATACTGTTATGATCCAGAAGACTGTTTTTCCTACATGTTTTGCGGAATAACCTAGTATTTATATTTCCTGGCCTGTCTCTATATATGGAGACATCCAGGAAATCCGTGCTCTCATGAGAATAAGTTACCGTGAACCTTAAAAAAATTGTTGTAGACTCCAAACATCTAATGAAGTCAAACAATAGGGGTAGCCCTCCATCCCACAACATAAAGGTGTCATCAACAAAACATCTTTACATTCTTATATGCGAATTATAGGCACTGTTATATTGATGTTTTTTCTCCCAGTGATAAACCACCAAATTTGCATATGAATTTGTGCAGGGGGTGTCCATGGCAACCCCCCACTTCTGCAAATAGATTATATTTCATACATGAGAATATTATTAGATAATATCAGATCCAATAAAGTACATATTAAAATTATGTTTTTAGTACTAGTGCCACCCATTTCTCTCATCACATCTCTCACTGCCTTTATGCCATACTCATTAGGTATACAAGTAAACAAACTTTGTACATCTAGCGTCACCATGAGACAGTCACCCGAATCAGAGCCTATATTAAACTCCCTTAGATCTTTCAAAAAGTAAGATGTATCTTTTAAAATAGTGGGAATCTTTCTAAACAGTGGCCCCCAATTTACTCTCTACATAGATTGAAAGAGGTTCTGTGGCCCAATCACCTCCATCTACAATGGGCCTTAGGGGCGGTTTATGCAAGGACTTATGCATTTTAGGAAGCCCTTTAATGTATGGTATTCTTGGATGATACACAGTAAAAAACCTATATATTGTTTCAATTTGTCTGCACATCAGCATTTCATATGTACTTCCTTTAATAATTTTAACAATGTTTAAGTATTGTGCATGTGTTATTAACATATAGGTTTGAGTCTCATTCAACATTTCATACATAGACTGAATGTAATCACATTTGTTCATAATCACCACAGCCCCTCCTTTATCTGCAGGTCTTATACTTAGCTCTTGGTTATTCTGTAAAGATTGTAAGGCATATCTCTCATCTGATTTAAGATTATGAAAAGAATCCCTATCGTTCTCATAGAAACTCTTACAGATTTCTTTCTCGCAAGCTCTGATAAATGACTCAACATAATTAGGTATGACAGGTACAAAGGAGCTTTTTCTATATAGTTTTGTTGTTTCATATTTTGTATGATCTTTAAAACACAATTTTAGTGCTATACTACAGCCAAACAATCTTAAATCTGTCAGCAGTTCACTTACTTCAGTACATGCAGAGGGTATGAAAGTTAAACCCTTATTTAACACAGCTGTTTTGGCTTCATTCAGACAGTATTCCTATAAATTAACTACAAGTTGATTCACTGTTTCTAACTTCTGTTCAAAGTTATTTTTCCCCCTGAGAATTTCCTTTTTCTTTGTCCTCGACTTATTGAGTGTTGTTGTTTCCTCTGTGTGTTCTGTTATACTGGTAATGGTAAAATACGATCCAAAGTCAATGGAACAAGTTGCTTAGGTCTTGATCCCTGCAAAACCTGATTATTAGCTTATTGATTGGGTAAAGGAGTTGCACCAAATTCAGAAACCACTTGAGACATAACAGGTTGAATAGAACTACTACTCTGAGACACCTCCTGCGTCTTGACAACCAAGACCAGCGAAGGCATATTCTGTATATTGGGTGTAAGAACTTCTATGTATTTCACTCTAGTGTCTCTTTGTATATCGGACCCAGTAGTGTTAGTATTATACCATGGCCATGTAAATACATGCCCGAGGCTAAAGTCTGTGAAATCCCACTACAGCTTACGCTGTTTAGTCTGTCTCAATATGTTATCATATAATGAGATATTCACATACATGTTGTTCAAAGCACTAGTATAAGCATCCCCTTCAAAGTGTTCATTGATGTCACAAAGTTGTTGTTGTATACTACAGCTTAAACTTTGTTCAATGGGCTCAAAATAGTCAATAATCAACTGCATAAAATTCCGATTCAGTTCTAGGTTCAGTTGCTGCCACTGTTTCAACAATTCAGGGTGGGTTTTCCCATATGTGGGCATACATAAAACCCTCATACCCCTTGGAATCACATTAAAGTGAAGGCAGGCTTCTAGATGCTGTCTCTGCCAAATGAGATGTTTAAATTTATAAATATAATTCTCTAGATCTTTTACCTTCTCGATGAACTGTTGATAGCCATCTGCTTTACTTTGCACATGAGCCCCAGGATTCCCTTCAAAACTCATGGCCAAAAGCAGATTTTCTTCTCTATGTAGGATACTCTCCCATTTCAACTGCAATTCTTTCTCTCTTGGAACATAATCCAATTCTATAGAAGCATTTTCAGCCATGTGGCTCTGCTGGTACAAAACAAGCCAACAAGCACAAAAACAAAATACCAGCAAGAGTCCAAAGATCATCCACGGATCAATACCAGCAATTTAGATCTCCTAAAAGTATCAAGTTATGATATGTTAGTATACTTTCTAATTTACATAAATAATCTTAATTTATAAAACTATCCATACTTGGTGATCTATAGCATATGGCAACATTAATATTCACAACAGTCTTAATTTGAACAATAACACATTTAATATCTGGTATTTGTTTTATCTCAATTGTATTATGAGCCCATAATATAACTGCTCCTCTATTCTTTTCACATAAACATTTATATTTTACATAATCTCCTAACACAAACCATGATGTATCTGAGGATTCTGCAGTTGCTACCAGCTTGTAATTATTTTCTGGAATTAAACCAGTAAGTTTATTAAGTTTGTTTCCTAGACTATGAGTGTTATTTTCTGGAATTAAACCAGTAAGTTTATTAAGTTTGTTTCCTAGATTATGAGTGTTAAAATAATAACACTTTAAAGTTGAATTAAGTCTGTCATTGGAAGGGGTTCTTTTACCAATCCCCTTATTACTAAAAAAACTGATTTGATGTCTGATTTTTACTTGTCATAAATGATGCACCATAGGAACTTAAATGAAAAATATCAGAGCTATGATACCCAATAATTTACCAGGCCCAATTTATACATGGTAAAAAATGTTATAACCAATTATTAAATAAAAATGCCTTCTTGTGCATATAATCCATAAATGTAATAGGTGGTATTATTTTGTTAAGAACAAAATTAATCTTATGTTCCACTTGTTCAATAATAACAAAAGCTGAGTTTTTCATATGATTCAATGTTGTGTGCCTTAAGTCATTAACACCCACATGGATGACAAATAGTTGATATGAAATGGCATGAAGAAGCCTTTTTATCATTTTGTTTGCATCTTCCAGTTTCAGTCCTGATAATGCTGAGACTGTAACTATATTCTTATTCAAACCACATAACTTCCTTACTGTGGGCTTTAATAATGAATCACTCAATAAGACTTCCTGTCTTATACTGTCATCAGTTTTACATTCGGTTTTATTATTTTCTCCTTCAACACCTACAGTACCTATTTTATTTAATTATACTAGTGCTTGATACTACTACTTCAGTTAATGATGTTTGTTCCATTATATCAGACTTACCTTTCTCGATATTTTGTGCCATTAATGATTCAACATTAATTCCTGTATTTTAATTGATATCAAGGGTTTCACATGAAGTTATTTGTGAATTAGTGCCATTTCTACACCCATCAATGACGGTAATGAAATTATTATCACTGAGATCATCTTCATCTTGTAATATATTAACCTCAGGAATCAGAATGTAGTTATTGGCTTTTGCATTAGTTATGGGACATTCAGGTTGGTATTCATAGCTGCTTGTGCAACTGTGATAGGGGTATTCCCAATTCTTACAAATGAGTGCAGCAAAGATTCATAGAGGCCATTTGCGCTAATGCAAAAGGCTTTAAAAATAATGAGATGCAGAAGAGAAATGTAAAGCAGCAAATGATAATGAGGTGGTTTTGTAATTCATAGTCCAACATTCACACAGTACGCACATCTGTTAAAAGCAATGCTTCACCTTTGATATTGGAGTTGCAATCCACAAACTTGCCCCTAGCCATCCTTTCAGTAGTGTATCCAAGTATGCACAAACACTTCCCTGACATACAAATTAATAATTTCCTCAGTATCCCATTCATTCGTTTGTCTTAAGTATGCACAAGCACTAAAATGATACAAAATTGACTATTTTACACAGAGATCACTTCAGCAGTCTGACCATGAATGCACAGGCACTTTCTGGACACACAAATGAATTATTCCTTCAGCAATGCCTTCAGTAATATGTCCAGGTATACACAAGCACAAAAATGAAGCATTCACCCAAGCAGCCTTTTCAATAAATTGTTCAGTTATGCTTAAGCAACAAAATGAAACATTCACCCAAGTGACCCTTTCTGTAATATTTCTAGGTATGAATAAGCACCAAAATGAAACACTCGCCCAAGCGACCCCCTTCAGTAAAATGTTCAGGTATGCACAAGCACCAACCAATCATCCCTCACATCTTTGTATTCTCCTGTAAAATGACTGCATACTGCTGTAAGTTCAGGGCTATGTACATGCTTAGTATGTTAATTACCTCATTATGGATTCATGTCTATGAATCGTACTCTTAAATGTCTAAGGCCTCATATCAGCACATTAGCTGTCCCTCTGTTGCTTATACAGTACCTATTTTACACATGTTATGCTTTTGAGATGGGGGGAGTCTTTACAACAACTCTTTCTCATTTCCATATTCATGCTGAATGTCCTGGATTTACATATCCATGTTGTGCTTGTCTTCATGGATAACTACTACAAAAATGTGAAGCCCCAGACTATGAATACTGGCTTACTTGTAAAATTATGATCTCAGGATAGACTTGTATGCCTTCCAGTTAAGTTAGAGAACCAGTTATTAATTTTCTCTATCTGTCTCATATTTTCTTGATTAGAACACAATTCATTTTGTAGCTTTTAATAATTTAGTAGGTACACTGAACATGGTTATACTTCCATCTAATCTTTTATTACTTTCCTTATTAGTTATTACGCTTTCAGTAATTTCTGATATTAAAGTTTGTTCGTTACATGTATCATGATCTGACGGAATTAAAAATTCATCTCTTCATTTTTTCTTATTTCCTGCATTGTTTTTCTGTACTTTTTTCTTTCTTTTATTTACATTGTTTGGTATTATAGAACCTGACATAGTATTTTGCACTCTATTCTTTCTTTTATTTGCATTATTTGGTATTATATAATCCAACATAGTAATCATAGTGTTATCATTAGAGATTTGAGACTTAACATCTGTTTCTATACTTGTATTGCCATAAATATCCATCCACCAATCCACAATAAATTCTTTCAGTGACACCTCACCCCTACCATAATGACATCTACCCTCAGAATTACTTTGTATTGATTTACTTTTAATAATATTGAATCAGTCTTAGAGTTCGCTACAGTTGCCACAGTAAGTAGTTTCTAAGTTTTTAGTATACATCTTTATGTAAGAATTTTAATTAAGTCATCCAACACATAAATGTTTAACGATTCCATTCAAACATTTTAGTGAATCAATGTAAAAAGTAAACAAAATCTCTGTATCGTTATGTAAAACTGCTAAAAATGTACACTATCAACAGAGATACCTCAGTAAAAGTAACCTCATTTTCTAAGTGTAACAATTTTTACTTTGTAAATAAATGTTCTAAAGATGAAAATCCCTTGCACTTACATGATTACAATCCCATAATCACAAAATCATGCAAAGACGTGTAGACATGAGCAGCTGCTCTACTAGTGGCTACGAATACTGTGGCCCAGTTTAATTTGCTTCACCATGCTACTGATAGTAAAAAGAACCTATCAATCACACAACCCCCCCAAAAATAACAAAAAAATATGTTCCTGGCATCTTTAAAAAGATGTGAGGTGCACATAAAATAAAAGATAATGTTGTATCAGGTTGAGCACCAGATGCAAGCACAGTAATGTACTCAAATTTCCCTTGTACAGAAAAGAATGTTGTCACTCATACTGTGGCTCAATTTCAAGGTCTTCACATTGCATTTGATAGGTAAAAAAAAAAAAAAATCAATCAAATAAACCCCCAGAAACAACAAAAAATAAAAAAAATGTGTAAGCAGTGTCTTTAAGACAATTAACGAGTGCCCATAAAATGAAAGGTAGTGTTGTATTAGGTTCAACACCACTGGTAAGTGCAAGAGTATTTGAATTTCCCCTGTATACAAAAGGATATAATCATACTCACTATGGCAAATTCTCATACTTGATTCTTACCTCCGTCTGTCTCACTCTGAAACAACTCCTTCACTACTCTCTTGGATTCTCAGTTGTGCTGATCTCACTTCTTATCCACCACACTCACTATTCTTATAACTCTTAACTTTCCCTAACATCACTTTAACTCTTACAGATTCTGATGTCTAACCTTTTAACTTTGTTGCCTTCCCATCTCATCAGAAATAAATATGCTGTTCACTAGCTTAACTACTTCTGCTATTGTCTCTCCTCATAGACTATCAAATTACTCTTACACCCAAAATTTCCTCCCCTACCATAAGCAGCCATTTATACCATTCTCTACAGAATTCTTCACCAGAATTAGCTCCACATCTGTTTAACATCTCCCCTACTCTTTAATTTAAAGACAAAATGTTTACCTGTCCTCACTCCCAGCCATAAAAAAGCAAAAAAAAAAAAATAAAAAAAAAAAAAATTACCATTCTAAAACTACTTTGCTCCCTCCAATGTTCTTTGAGAATTAAACTATGTGGTGACATATACCCTAACTCAGGTCCTTCTTTGAGAATTAAACTATGTGGTGACATATACCCTAACCCAGGTCCTTCTTCCATCTTACCCACATCCCCTCTGGTTACCTCTAAAAAACTCCAAATAATTTTACTTTACCTCAATAAAGATATGTAGAATCAGTAATAAAATCACTGAATTGCATTGCCTGAATGTCTCATTATGTACCAGATATTGTTACTCTTACTGAGACATGGCTAAAACCTCATATAAAAGACTCAGAATTCCTTCCCCAGAATACAGCATCATTAGAACTGACAGGCATAATAAAAAGCCGGAGGGGTAACTTATCCTATACCCTAACACATATAAAGCTTCTCCTCTTACAAAACCTTTCCCCAGATTCAGGAATGCAGCAGAGGTGCCAGAAGCTGTTGAAGTCTGGAGTGTGTGTGTGTGTGTGTGTGTGTGTGTGTGTGTGTGTGTGTGTGTGTGGGGCAATTTGTGATCTAAAAAGGGAAAATTTTTAAAGCTATTTACTACCACAATATAGGTTCACTTGGAGGACATTTTAAATGTAGTCAATTTCCCTTTTGATGCTTGAATTAACATTTCCTGATTGGTCTTACCTATCCCATGGCTAGCAACTGTGCATTAGCCCTAGTGAGGATAACTGTGATCATACTACAGATAACTTGTGAGGATACATGTAAGGAATGTATTTAGGAACTGCCTCTATCCATTAGTGGCATGAGGGGCAATCCTGGGGTGCATATTCTGTTATCCTTCCTTAGATCCAAGTTGCATTTGAATATGGACAGAGATTAACTTTGTTTTACTTGAATGGACAGTCTGTTCTGGAACAGTGGTAGCCTCTGTGATATATATCCATCTCTCCACAACATTTAGTTTAGATACTTGGACTGGGTATTTCTGATGCCATTTGATTTGCTGATGTTCAGTAGATTCATCAGTACTGGGTGGGAGGATGCCTTGTATGCTAGACACAGGTCACCTCTAAGCACTCTGTAGGATACAGAGTATAGTGATAAATCTTTGAGGTGGTCCACACAAGACCTGTTGTTTAGGACTTGTATCCTCTTAGTAAGGTATCTCTGTGGTTATTCCAATTGTTACATGGGTCTGGACAGATACATACCAAAGTGGGCATTATACAAAATTATTGACCTAATGAGGGCTTTGTAAAGGGGGGGCAATAACATCTCTAGATCTAGTCACAATCAGTTTGTTTATAAGCTGTGCAATATAGAGCGATTTTATGAATCTGGGCACATGTTGGTCAAACTTTAGTTCACTCTACACACACAATTTTCCAAATGCCAAACAAGTCAGTAATTTCTCAGGGGGTATTGTCAATTTGGCAGTTCCCTGGAATAGATGACTTCCTAAAGGATACGATAATGTATTTTTTGGAGTTTAGTTTCAATTCATGATTCTGGCACCAGTTATTGTTTGAGACAAACCTTCCTGCATGATAGTTATTTGGGGATTCAAAAACTGCTCCTAGCATGCAGTTATCTCAAACTTAGTCAGCCAAAGCCCTTTGGTATTTCCTTTTACTTTTGAGATGTATATGCCAAACAAAACGTCTCAGCACCGAACCCTGGGGGACTCCACTGGTGACTGGTCTCTTTGTATAGGTAACTTGAGGTCCACAATCCACAGAACTGCACTAACATGTTCAAGCAATATGACTGTTATTAATTATTAAAATAACAATGAAAACCATAAGCTATCAGAAGTTGGAATGAAACAACAAAGTTTCGGTTGTAAAAAATAATAAGCCCTTTTTTTCTGTGTTTGACAATAAAGGAAAGAAACGGCTTATTATATTTTACAACTAACACTTCATTTTTTTTTCATTCCAACGTTTGATCATTTTATAGTAAATAGTGCAAAATACCAGACCTGGATCATGGTTAAATGGGGCCCTAGGCAGGGTGATAGATTGGTGCCCCACCTCCCCAGAGCATCCCCTCCTGCAGCAACCCCCTACCGCTCCAGCAGCTGCCCCCTCCCCAGCCACTCCAGTGTTCCATTTACTTGGCTATTTCTCCTCAATTACCATAAACACCTTTCAAACCTGTCAGCATGCATACTGTTTTCTTATTTACTTCTACAATGATTACAGATATTGAAATAAAATAGCACAAACACTGATAGCCATTTGCTAAATAATACAATACAATCTTACAATGACAACAGACTTAACATGAGCAGTAAACTTCTCTGCCCTTGAAACTCACATTCATTGAAATTGCATGAAAACCCACATTAATTTTGCATCTGGCCAGTGGAGGACTAAGGTTACCTCTGGGCTGTTTTCAAAGGGTCTATATTACGAATGCGAAAAACTGTATGAGGGAATACGAAGATGTCAGCCCATATTGCTTGAAGTATGGAAATCCCGAACGTACAAAACCGCAAATTCTGAAATGTCGATTTTTGGTTGGCACATCTACGGTATAGCTCCGTAAGGTAAGAGTGCGATAGATAGGACTTTAGTGTTAGGATTTGGGTTAAGGTAAGTGGTAATAGGTAATGAATGTAAGGTTTAGTGTAGTGTTAGAAGTAAGGTTGTTTTAAGTATATGTATATGTGTTATTGTTTATTTTGTTTAGGTGTATGTCTGTAGGGGAAGTGTGCAGTAGTTACGGACCTTAGGGTTATGGAGGGGTTAAGGATAGTGCATAGATAGTTGTGTATGTGGGGTTTAGTGTAGTGTTGGAGGTAGGGTTTTGTTAAATGTATGTATGTGGATTATTTATTTTGTGTGGGCGTATGTGTGTAGGGGACATGTGCGGTAGTTACGAACTTTATGGTTAGGGAGGGGTTAAGGATAGTGCATAGTTAGTTGTGTATGTGGGGTTTAGTGTAGGGTTAGAGGTAGGGTTTTGGTGCTTTACTTTAGGTTAGAAGTAGGGTTTGGTTAGTGTATGTGTGTGGTTTATTTATTTTCTTTGGGTAGGTAGTATGTAGCGGGTAGTGGAGTTGGCCGACTATGACAGTTCGATATTTGTTTTTTCGCGGTTTAGTGCACTCAGGATTTTTGCGGTTCGCTGTATAGGTGTCGACATTTAGGTATTAGGGAATAGGGTTTTTTGCTTTGGTAATATAGACCTGTTTTCAAACCATAGCCTCCTTACCCATTTTTAAGGCCATGCATATATGTATGCGTTCTTTGATTCACCTTCCTGATTGTATTAAATTATATTTCTTGTGTAATACAGCACACTTGTTAGAGCATGTTTTAAATTTATTAGTTTGAACATTTTTCCAGTAAGCAATGAAACAAAATTTGTGAACCAATAATGACAAAACTGCCTAATTCAGAACATTTCCATCATAAAAGTCTACTCAGACTTCTGTCATTACAATCCACCAATATCAGTAAATATTCACAATCTCTGCAGAAGTAAAAGTTAGCTAAATAATTCCACATTAAAGGGATCTGTAACTAATGAATAGATTGCTGCTAGAAAAACAACTTTATATTTCATTGTTTCATCTACAAATAAAGTGCCTGTTGCCCTTGAAGAATTGCCTATGTTACATTAAAAAATAAGCTAGTAATATTGCAATAGGAAATGGATGGCAAACTGATAACAGGTTCATAGCTACTAGATAATTCCTCCAAAAGAGGACATTCACAGACTGCAACATACAACACAGTACAGCATCAGCAATCCATCTGCATATTGTGGGAGCAGAACCCATAGCCTTCTGCATCAAAAGCAAGTATACTACCTGTTGGGGTCTATATCACATCGTTGAACTTGTATAAGTTCAAACGATGTAATATCGAACCCAAATGTACGAAACGCAAAAATAGCGAAGCCACAGAAAAAAATCAGTGGTCCGATTTCGGGCTTTGCTATTTCCTCTATGTGGTGCATTCTCGGAGTTTGTATATTTAAATAGGGGATGTGTGAGGGGCACAGCCCCCCACGTTTGGTGGTGTGGGGGGAGAAGCCCTCCACTTTAGTTTTAGTTTAAGGTTTATGTTTTTTTTTTTCCCTGGGAAAGAAATTGCTATTCTGTGTGTTCATTATTGTGCAGTTTTGGACTTTTGGGTTCGATATTACATCATTTGAACTTATACAAGTTCGACAATGTAATATAGACCCTACCTGTTGTGCTACTACAATGCAAGCTGACTTGGCATAATCAGCACTAAACTTCTCTTCCCCTGAAACTCTCAGCTCCTTGTAAAATCCACTTGATATTCTTCTTTTGGCTTCTCCCAGTTGGGGGTCGCCACAGTGGAACTCCGGTCCGCTAATGATTAGAAGTAGATTTTTACGGTGCCAAGGTGCCAGCTCAATGCCCAACCTTCAACAAAGGCACGCCCATTCTACGCATGTCTTTTGAACTCCACTCTACCACAGGGGTGACATGCAGACTCCACACAGAAGGCGCTCTAGCTGAGAATGAATGGGAGAACCTCTTGCTGTGAGGCGACAACGCTACCGCTGCACCACCGCGGCTTATGTTGTAAAATCCACTTGATACTCAACTAAATCTCTCAACTGTGCAGCAGAAGAAACCTGGAAAAAGCCAAAATTTATTGGGGGAGGGGTACAAAGGCCCAAAACTCGGGCACATTTTAAACATTGCTTGTATAATCTTAGAAAGTTGCTAGAATAAAGAGTTTTGTGTTACCATGTGTTTTCTGAAAGATAGGAAGACTGAACTTAAAGGGCTATCATTATTTAATGAATTCAGTTCTCTCTGATTTGCCAGAAAACCACAAATTGTAAGAGGAATGGGCCAAAAATATGAGCCAAATATTCTGCTAAAATCTGGACAGTTGAAAGCTATGAACTCAATTCCTTGAATCACAAGTGGTTGTATAAGCAGAGAATTCAGGCTCTTGTTCCTTGTACCTAAGATACAGGGTTTGAGTCTGAGTAACACTAACCACCAGGTATACTTAACTGGGGCATCACACACACACACACGCACACACGCACACACACACACACACACACACACACACACACACACACACACACACACACACACACACACACACACACACACACACACACACACACACACACACACACACACACAAAATCAGCTTAGCAGAAGCAACAGCACACACACACACACACACACACACAATATCAGCATAGCAGAAGCAACGACACAAACACAATCAGCATAGCAAAAACAAAGGCATACACACAATCAGCATAGCAGAAGCAATGACACACGCACACACACACACACACACACACACACACACACACACACACACACACACACACACACACACAATCAGCATAGCAGAAGCAATGACCACTAATGTGATTGAAAATGTTAGCATAGCATAAAAGCAACATAGGCAATGGTTATGACTACAACTAATGTGAGTGGCCACATACCCCTTAGCTGGAAGCAGCAAAAACACTTGGACAACATATATGAGCAGAAAATGAACATATTGCATGAGCAACAGGAGGAGTGGATGCACACACAGATGTACAAGACCATTCTAAAGCAGCTGTATACATGAGGGGGGTGCTACTCCCCCCTTGCTCTTGGCCTATATTATAAGATCGATGTTTGAAAACATCGAACATATGGTCGATGTCTTCAAACATCGACCTTATAAAAAGATGAAAAAAGTACCCTAACAGGTTTAAGCAGGGGGGCTGTGCCCCCCCCACACCCCTCACTACTTAAATATATCAACTCCGAGAACGTACTACATTACAGTAAACAGAAATCTCCCCTTATGGAGATTTCCGTTTACATGCTCAAGATTCTGAGCATTCGATATTCTCGTGTTAATGTCAGATTCAACATTGTCGGCTTTCGAGAATATAATATAAACCCCTTGCTCTATGGTTCTGGCACCCTTGGAATACAGACCTACTTATCTCCAACATGAAGTTAAATATGCACAACCTCCTTTGTATAATTGTTCTATATATCCCTTCTGAAAACAATAAAGCCACCCATGAAACATCCTTTACTGGATCTCTTACAATATTACCAAAGAAGTAGTCATCCTAGGTGATGTCAGCATCAACTAGAGTACTTTCACTTCTAACTATTTTTCTTCTAACATCAACCTCCATGGCTTCCAGCAGTTTATTACTTCTCTTACTCTGCATAAGAAATCCCAGGACACTAGTCCCATTCTTAATCAGATTCTGGTCTCTGATCCTTGCAACTACACTGCTTCAGAAACCCTCCCTGCATCCCGTAGTGATTATTGCCCTACATGCTATCAGATGTATTACAAACCATGTCAAACAACAAGTATATGATAAAACTCATAATCTATCAGTGTTTAACCCTGAATCATTTTAGCTTATCTGACCTCAGTTAACTAGACTATTCTATATGCCTTGCCAGTGAATGAGGCAGCAGAAAGGTTCAACTCACCTTGCTTTAAGCATCCTAAACAGCCTTGCACCACTATGTGGGAAGAGTATAAAATCCAACTTTGCCCCTTGGCTTACTTATCAGAGTAAAAGTCTTATGCAAAATAAAGACAAGGCATAGAAAGAGTAGCAGAAACTTAAACTACCTCACCAAAAGAAAGTCAACCTTGGTAAAAAAAACAATACTATTCTGATCTATAAAATAACCATAGATATAACCTACAAAAATCCTGGTCATCCATTAAATAAATTTTGTACCCAGGAACTACCAATGTTGTTAACCCTTGTCCCAATATCTCCCCCACATTGCTGTTATACACTAAAAACTCTAAATTGGCTATAATTATTCCACTAACTAAATTAAGCCCAGCTTCACATAGTAAAAAAAATATATAATGCCACCTCCTGCCCAGCTGTAAGTACAATTCTCCACCACTACTCCCAAATCATTACCTTTGATCTTCTGACAAAAATCTATGTGACATCTATAAGCCTTACAAAAACTGTGGTCAAAAGTCTGTACTCATTGTGTAGCAAAACTCTATAACATTATCCCTGCACCAATTAGGGTAATACACCGCATTCATTTGTTTAAGGTGGGAGGCTGTTATAATGGTTAAGGTGTTTACCTTACAGACACAAGGTGCATGGTTTGATTCTCACAGGGGGTAATTGGCTTGGCTTAAAATGGCCCACAAAGGCAGTTAGTCTAGTACTAATCTATGAACGTAATCTATGAACCTATGAACTACAAGAATTCCTCTCTGATTCCTGGCTTTACACTTGCTGCTCTCCTGACTAAAAGTTCAGCTCCTTCTCCTCTAACACCTTTATACATCCTGAGTCTCCTTTTCCTTGTTTTCATAGGTTCATAGGAGGGTACTAGGCTATCGGCCCTGGGGCCTATATAAGCCTAGCCAAAAATGTACCCTGGCTTTTGCCACCCAAGAAAATTATTTTCCTGTGCCCCTGTCGAGCAGAGCCACAGAAGTGATCCCTGGGGTGAATTTCCCATTTCCCATCCAATCATCAAGATTTTTCTTGAAGAGTGCTAATGAGGAGCTCTGTTTGACATACATAGGTAGTCTGTTCCAGAGTATGGGAAGTCTCTGGGACAGGAATCTATCCCTCCAGCATGTTCTGTTTATTGTGGTGACAAGGTTTAGGTCCCTAGAGCATGTAGCTCAGAGGGATTGGGATTTCTTTAAGTGCAGCATGTCCAACAGCTCTGGGTTTTACATAGCTTTGTATGTTAGGCAGAGATTGCCCCTGAGTAGGCGATATGCGATGGAGTAAAGCTGTAGTTTTTTGAGACGGTCTGTGTAGGGCATCTGTTTGAGGCCAGCAATCCTCTTTGTGAGGTATTTCTGTTGTCTTTCCAGTTGTTGTAGATGTCTTGTGAGGTACATACCAAAAGGGGCATTGTACTCTATAATGGGTCTAATGAGTGATGAGTAGAGGGGAACAATGACTTCTTTTTTTCTGGATGAGAATCCTTTTGTGATGAGATGAGCCACGTAGAAGGATTTCCTGACCACTGTGCTGATGTGATTATCAAAGGAGAGACTACTGTCCACCTGTGTACCAAGGTCTCGTCACATTTTTGGCATTAAGTAGACTACCAGCTATGTGGTAGTTCATGGGTACAGAGTTTTTACCAAAGAGGATGACAATACACTTTTTGGCATTGAGCTTCAGGCCATGGCTTTGACACCAGGTATCTGTCTCAGTGAGGCCCTTTTGTAGTTTGTCCACATCGTTAGGAGTTTCGATTATGGCTCCTAGTTTGCAGTCATCTGCAAACTTTGTTAGCCAAAGACCTTCTGTGTTAGCCTGCACTTTAGAGAAGTAGATACCAAACAGGAGAGGACCCAGGACTGAACCCTGTGGTACTCCACTTGTCACTGGTCTGAAGTCGGATTTGGAATCTGCTACTTTCACAGTGTGGGTTCTGTACGTGAGCCAGTTGGCAACCCATCTTGTGACATAGGGATTTATACCTAGTTTAGTGAGCTTATCTATAATTCCAGAGTGGGGGATGGTGTTGAAAGCCTTGGCGAGATCTAGATAAGCTATGTGAACCATTTTACCCTTATCTATGGCTTTGGTGACTGATTCAAAGAAGTCAATCAGGTTTAGAAAACATGATCTGCCTTTTACAAATCCAAACTGGGTAGGGTCCAGAGTTTGGAGATTACCAATGTCTTTGTTTAGGAGTTCCATGATGATACGTTCCATGGCTTTGCAGAACAGGCTCGTCAGGCTAATGGGGTGGCAGTTCCCGGGGTCCGTCGTGACTCCCCCTTTGTGGAGTGGGATAACCGTCATGGTGCGCCATTCAGTGGGTACAAAGCCTGAGGTGAGGCTATGATTGAACATGGTACTTAGGTAGGGTGCCAGTTCATTCTGTAGTTCATGTAGAACGCAGCCTGGGATATTGTCAGGTCCCATGGATGCTGTGTTCTTGGCTTTGGAGAGTGTGTTTTTTACCTGTGCAGCCATGATTATAGGGACTTTAAATTCTTCTGGAATAGAGATGGGCCCTCTAGAGGGTGAGAGGGGGGTAAAGTTAGCACTGAACCTATCTGCTAGGATGTTGGCAATATCAGTTGGTTCTGTATATTTAGTGCCATTGTACTGTAACTCAGAGCAGATCTGAGTGTTTCCATTGAGATTCTTGACATAGCTATAGAATGCTTGTGGTTGTCTTTAGAGTCAGTGGCAATTTTGTTTTCGTAACTAGCTTTGGAGGATTTTATGAGGGATCTCAGCTTCTTACTGAGGTTGATCAGGGAGTTCCTCCAGTCATGGGATTTTACTCTTTATTTGCAACAGCTTCTTTCTTCTGTTGTAGAGTTTGTTTATGGCAGAGGACCACCAGATTGGCTTCCTTTTTTTGGA
This sequence comes from Protopterus annectens, assembly GCF_019279795.1. Lineage (NCBI taxonomy): Eukaryota > Metazoa > Chordata > Ceratodontiformes > Protopteridae > Protopterus > Protopterus annectens. The sequence goes on from NC_056743.1 coordinate 1,054,721,745, forward strand.
AGATAACATCTTGGTTCTATTAGGGATAGCATGATCCATGCACTCGTGTAAGTGCTTATAAAGTGCATTTGTGTAGGATTCAGCAGTCATACCTCTATTGTCCACCTGCATGGGTGTCATGAAGTTTGTCACTTCTGTCTTAAGAAGTGTGAAGTTGGCTTTGGAGAAGTTTTTTACGATGGTTTCCCTAACTGGGGGTGGGGGTGGAATGTGGATGTCTAGGCTGATTAGCTTGTGGTTGGATCTGACCAACGAGGAATTGACCTCTGGTGTGGAACACCAGTTTCCCATGTTGGTAATGACCAGGTCTAGGATATTGCTGCCCCTGGTGGGGGTGTGAATAAGTTGATCCAAGGCGTTGGAATTTATGAATTCTAGAAAACGTTGAGCAAAAGAGTTGGTACATGAGTAGTTTTCCCAGTTAATGGTGGGGTAGTTGAAATCACCCATTATTAGGGTGTTGGGTTGTACCCTAATACTTTCCAGTGTATCAAGAAATGAGGAGTGGGAATCCTGGGGCATGGTGGGGGGGTCTATCTGGAGGTGTGGATATCCTTAATGAATATGGACACGCCTCCGCCTTTAGTGCTTCGTTCTGGGTTAGGTGGCCGAAAGGTATGGTATGAATTGTAGCCTGGTAATGCAGGGGTGCTCTCTGGAGCTTTGAACCAGGTCTCTGTCACTGCACAGATGTCAATGTTCTCCTTTTTAAGGAGTGCCTTGAGTGAGTGCATTTTGAGGTTTAGACTTCTAGCGTTGAGTAGCATTACCCATAGATTTGCTTGCTTGTACCGGTTATGGTGGTGAATTTGTCATTTGAACCTTGCCTAAAAAAGGCACTATAGGGGTGGCAAGAGCCTTAGCCAATATCTGGAATCCTAAGGGCAACAGATGCAGGCCATCTCTGGCAAAGCATTGTGGTCTGTCGATCATGTCGTCCCAGGCAGACAAATACTGGATCCCCTTAGAATGACACCAGATGCTTAGCCAACTGTTGAAGTCAATCATTTTGTCCTTGTACTGTGGTATCATTCTTGGTGATGGCAGGATGCTACTCAGGGTTAGGGTCATACCTGCCTGGGATACAAGATCGGAGAGCTCCTCCATGTCTCTTTTCATGTAGTCCAGGGAGGTACGTCTCAGGTCATTCACACCAACATGGACAATGACAGTGTCATATTTGTACTTATTGTGGAGTGACCTGAGTGCATGCGTTATGTGGCAGATCCTGGCACCTGACAGGCAGCTGACAGTAACTTTCTCCTTGTTTAGTCTAGTGAGTGGAACATCAGTGTGCCTGACTATAGAGTCACCTATGACTAGAGTGTTGGGTACATTGTTATGCCTTATGGGCTGTGGTTGAGTGGCACACTGAGTTTGTGGGCTATGTGTCATTTGGGTTGTGTTGGGGTGGAGTTTGCTTGCGTTTATGCTTTGGATGTCCCTGATGCTTGGGCAGGTTTTTATTGAGAGCCTCCGTGAATGTAGGTGTGTGTTTTGTGTTTCTATGTGTGTGTTTTGGTGGTGTATGTTTTGAGGGACTATGTGATGAGTGTGTTTTTTTTTTTTCTTATTCTTATTTCCATTACTCTTAATCTTGCTTTTATTCATTACTTCTTCTACCTTCCATATCTGCTCTACAAATACTTATTCTTACCCTTCCCTCCTTTCTTTTCCTCTTTCGTATCCAGTATTTGAATGTTCTGCTCTGACATTTACGTTATGAGTGTGTTATTAAGGATCCCTATCACAACACAGACACGCCACAAACCCGACACTCAAAACAACGACACCAAAACACCGAAAACGCATAAAACCGACAACTCACAAAACCAAACACCATAACACCGACACCCAAAACACCGCCACACAAAACGTAAACTACACATAACACACAACTATACATGCACTAACTCTAACCCAAACCCTAACCCTAAGGTCCGACACTACCGCACACTTACCCTACCCGCACCCTAACCCTAACTCACTTAACCCGCCACTAAACCTACATTCCGTCATTATCGCACACTTACCCTACCCGCACCCTAACCCTAACTCACTTAACCCGCCACTACACCTAAAGTCCGTCACTACCGCACACTCACCTTTCCCGCACCCTAAACCTAAATCCCACAGTATCTCACACTTACCTGTCCGCTCCCTAACGCTAAATCCCTCACTATCGCACACTTACCTGTCCGCTCCCTAACGCTAAATCCCTCACTAGCACACACTTACCTGTCCACTCCCTAATGCTAAATCCCTCACTATCGCACACTTACCGACTCGCGCTCACACGTTGCCCATGTCGGTGTTTCGGCTGTTGGGATTTCACATTGTCGATCATCTGTCTCGTCGGTCTTCTCGAGTCGGTCTTCTTAGCATCGGTGTTTCGGCGTGTCGATGAAGTCAAGGGGACCCGTTATTAAACAACTCATTTATAACATGTTGACATGTTTCAATTCTACATTATATTGTATTTATGTTGTATTAATGATAGTATGTGTATCATTCTACATGTTATATTTGTAATAATATTTATACTAATCTATGTACACACACACACACACACACACACACACACACACACACACACACACACACACACACACACACACATATATATATATGTTCTGTTCTTTTATTTGTGGAGCATTTCTCCCTAAGTCTCTACTGAAAACAGATAAAATTATCAAGTTGGACTTTCCTGGTAATCAAATGTTAATAAATAAATATGGTCTTATTTTCGTCACATACCAGCTCAATTTTGCTTAATCAAGTAGTTTTAATATTTGATTAAACAGTAAATTTTAAATTCCATCTATTCTTAGTCCATTTATGTTCCAAGATGCTCCATTGCTTACAAAATAAAACCAAAGTCCACATAATAGCTAAATGACAAATAAAACTAATGAATTTTATTTTTTTCTACATTGATATAACCATGGTATTATCAGGGGGTTCCTATTACAGTATCAAAAGATAACGTAATCGAACCATCAAAACTTTGAAATGGCTGCATTTCGAAGATCACATTGTGGGATCACAGTACAGTGAGGATTGGAATATTTGCCCTTTCCTCACTGTAGTGCGATCTCAGAGTTGGAATATATATCCAGCAGGGGGTGTGCGGGGCACAGCCCCCCACAATACAAGCTTCGAAATACTGCCATTTTGAAGTTTTGATGGTTCAATTATGTTATTTTATGATAATGTAATATGAACCCATTATCAGGAATTGTTTGCAGGTTACATTAAAGTCCATGTGGTAAGAGACACCTATGCTTTACTGTATGACAGGTAACAGCCACCTGTGCTCTACTGTATGACAGGTAACAGCCACCTGTGCTCTACTGTATGACAGCTAACAGCCACCTGTGCTGTACTGCATGACAGGTAGCTGCTAAAGTTACCATAATCCATGAAAACGTTATATCCTGATAGTGAGCTACTATGATATGGATGGCCCAGGAAAAACAATTTTTACCTGGTTATAAATCCAACAAGCACATGCGACCAAGGAAAGGAGTTAATGCTATCTTGTTTTGCCAGTGCAAAATATTTTCTGCAGTGATTGGTATGTCAGCTCCCCAGCCATCTAGGGGAAATTATCTCTGGCTATACCAGTTTTAAAGCTTGTAACAGCATCCTGTTCCCTTAACAAAAAAAAAAAAAGAAAGAAAGAAAACACAAATACAAAGACACAAAAACAAGAGAAACCTAATATGATTTCTGTTTTAAGTATTTTGCAGAAATAAGTGAACAGAAAACTGAAAAGTTATATGTCCTAATATACGCAAGCACCAAAATGAAAGATTTACCCAAGCAACCCACTTCAGTAAAATGTCCATGTAAGCACATGCACTGACCAATCTCCCATTGTATGTCTATTTTCTCCTGGAAAACTGCTTACTGATGCAATTTCAGGGCTATTTACAAGCTTAGTATGCAAATTAGCTCATTAGAGATTCATGTCTATGAATTGTACTCATACGCATCCATGTAAGGCCCCTTATCAAAGTATTAGCTGTCCCCTATCTCTTATGTGCTTTTGCAATGGGGGCATGTTTACAACTCCTTTGCATTTTCAAAGTCATGCAGAAAGTGTTGTTCTTTGTGGATCGCCGCTATGAAAATGTGAAGCCCTGGTCTATGGATACCACCCATTGTTTCTAAAATTAGATTCCCTTTAGAGTTTTTAAAAAAAAAAAAAAAAAAAAATATATATATATATATATATATATATATATATATATATATTCACACATACACACACACACACACACACATATATATATATATATATATATATATATATATATATATATATATAAAGAGAAAGAGACAGAGCAATATAGATATATATTTTTTTCAGTATTTGTGTGAATCTCATGGTTATTTATACTTTCCTCTATATAGAAGCAAACATATGATGTCTAAATTTACCAGTTACAGCAGGAAGGATATCAAAACTTTTCAAAACTTTTATCAAAACTTGAGTAGGATTCTCTGACATCTAATGCATTTATGTGGCTAGGTTTCTCATCTGAGATACTCCATCAGAAATATCTCACACAGGCAACTCTAATGCAACAGGAATAATTACTCTGGTGTTGCAGACTATGCATTGACTATGGCACTTTGTCATTTAAAATATTGCTTTTCCTAATGTATCCATGAATGTGTAGTACATGAACCTGAAATGCACAAATTTTCTTCTTAAGTCCTCAGTCAAGTACTATGTCTGATTCTGTTAATTAATCTAGACAGCAGGAAATTATATAGTCCCGCTTGGCATGGGGAATGGATGAGGACGTCATTCGTAATTGCTCATAAAAATATTCTTTTTAGTTTCTCTGTACAGCTCTGTGATTGAGCCTAAGTGTACAATAAAATCATGTCCAGGAACAGAAATGCACTTGCTAAAAATAGAGCTAGGATAGTATAAAACAATAAAAGACTGTATGAGCTGGCAGTTTTTGAAGAGCTTGTTTTAGTTAGCTTGCAGAAATGCTAATTTTTCCTCAGGTATATACATGGGAGCAGTCTCAGTTCACATAACAGGATTTAGTGCACTTCCAGCTAATTAAAGCAAGTTAGCTTATATGTATATGCTTTTATTTTTCCTTTTTTTTGTTCGACCAGCTTCTGAAGAGCATGTGACCTTCTCAAGTTGCACACATGTTGTTTCCATTTTGTCTAGCCACCCAGCACTACTAGGAGTGTAATGTTCGATCAACTGTTTTCTTATATTGAATAAGACAGTAGCAGTATCTACAACAGCATGTATTTCATAAGAAAAAGGTTTCCATTTGTGAAATATTGACTATAATGTTTTTCCCTCTGAGGCCCTTAACAAGGCAAACTAGAGCTGAATGCCTCTACATCAGTCCTTCAGCTTGGAAATCTTTAAGCTGTTTCTCGTCAGATTCCAATCGCTCAGCCCATCAGACATTTTGAAGCCGCATTTTACTAGTCTCTCCAGTTCCATCATCCATGCCTTAATTTCTTGTTTCTGTATCTTATTCCCAGATTGAAGGCTTGCTTTTAGGTTGTAGAAATAAAAAAGTATGGCAAATTAAAATACAGTTGTCCTAGTTTGTTTCATGTTACAGATAGTGAAACTATTTTTATATTCATAAAGAAATTATTCCTGCTATGTTTCTTCAGATGACTTCTCAAAGATGGTAATAACAAATCACCTGCCAAGTTCATTTGTAACAGGGAATCTAATCTCTGGTTTCCTGAATGCTCTCTGTCACTTTCCTTTTTATAGGTTTTGTCCATGCCATATTCTTACACATCTGTACCACTGTTACTGCATCTGAGTATCTGTGAGGGTCAGGTAGATAGCCGATGTGGGTTGGAGCAAATCACTTAACCAAACAATGCTTCCAGGTCACCTCTAAAAAGGCATCTCCATATCCAGTGGCTTTAGCTGGTCAGTAAGTAACATACAAGCTGATGAGCCTTATTTATCATCAATCAAGAAGTGTATCTAAGCCTGCAAATAAAGGAAGTGGAAAGAAATACTAGAAAGACAAATAATCGCATTTCAGAATGGAAAACATGAGTGAAAGTAATGGGACAAACAACCCTTTTCCATCATATCATCATACCCCACCCAGAATAAAGCACGATTCTGTCTGGAAGGATATAATAACTTTTTCTGATAACATAATGACTACAACAGGTTCCATGCAGAAAGAGTCAAGTTAAGAAATGTGGCAGCTTAAAATTAAGTCAGAAAATACTACCCAAAGTTATGTACATATAAAGGAATAGCCTACTGGATTGTTACACCATTTATAAAGAAACTTTAGAAGGAACAAATGTAGAAAGAAACCTAGGAATATGATAAAAATGACCTAAAGTTAAGCAAACTGCATGAAAAAGAGAAACATAGTAGGTAAGCAAATATAGAGAAGAATGTGACAAGCTGACACTAGCTCTGGTTGTCCTGCTGGAGAAGAGGCGAGATATTTCACTATTGCACCAGCATCCTGTGTTCATTTGAGAAGCTGACATGAGATTTAATTACTATACCGGTTTCCTTTGTTCATTTCAGAAACTGACAAGAGTATATTAAACATTCAGTACCAGAGACATATCTTCATTTCACGATGAAGAATGAAGGAATTATTATTAGGTGACTTATTCTGATGTGCTGAGGACTCAACTAATGAATTTCTCTTTTACATACCAAAGGGATACATTGCACATCACAATTCATATTGCAAAGCTATAACTGGACAGAAGAACCTACCCAGAACCCTTGGCAGCAGAAGTGATCTCAAATGGCCATGCAGGTTCGTAATGTCAAAATGAGCTGAAGCATTTATTATCCAACAAAGGGGGATGATAAGGGGAAGTATATACGTCACAATGTAAGTTGTTGTAGAACCAAAATGGTGTGTGTGTGTGTGTGTGTGTGTGTGTGTGTGTGTGTGTGTGTGTGTGTGTGTGTGTGTGTGTGTGTGTGTGTGTGTGTCTGTGTGTGTCTCTGCACGTGCATGCATGTGTGTGCTCTTGTGTGTCTGTGTGCCACAGTAAGGCACATGTTGAATCACAGCATCTGCAATTACTAAAGTCCCACACTGTGTGTACAGGGAACATGTATTCAAGTACCATTGCATACATCTCCTTCATACCTGTCACTCAAACGATGTTCTCCGTATATAAGGGACACCTCATCTACTTAGGAGTTGCAGGTTCACCTAAGAAGACACACCCCTCTTAGGTTATCAGTTCTTTCATTATTGCCTTGGATTGTCTGACCATAACACCTTACGTTTACTAATATCCTTGCAGAGACCAAAGGTGTCATTGTGATACTTTGACCAGATTTTGGGTACATGACAAACCATCCTTTATAAGGCTTTCTGTGTTCTGCAACATCACAGGATTTGTTGTGGATCCCTGATCCTCACACAGATATGGCTGCCATTTCTTTAATGTTTGCCATAAATGTAGTATCCTCATCTTGCCTCTGTATGTCAGCAGTTTTTGTTGATATAACTCTTTTAGTTGGTACTGCACCCGCTGGAAAAAACTCAATCCTGCCAATTGTCTGATGCAAGAAGGACACATCCATGCTGTGCATAACCCCTCAGACTATACCTCCCTCCAGATTATAGACACATCCATGCTGTGCATAACCCCTCAGACTATACCTCCCTCCAGATTATAGACACATCCATGCTGTGCATAACCCCTCAGACTATACCTCCTCCAGATTATAGACACATCCATGCTGTGCATAACCCCTCAGACTATACCTCCCTCCAGATTATAGACACATCCATGCTGTGCATAACCCCTCAGACTATACCTCCCTCCAGATTATAGACACATCCATGCTGTGCATAACCCCTCAGACTATACCTCCCTCCAGATTATAGACACATCCATGCTGTGCATAACCCCTCAGACTATACCTCCCTCCAGATTATAGACACATCCATGCTGTGCATAACCCCTCAGACTATACTTCCCTCCAGATTATAGACACATCCATGCTGTGCATAACCCCTCAGACTATACCTCCCTCCAGATTATAGACACATCTATGCTGTGCATAACCCCTCAGACTATACCTCCCTCCAGATTATTTATTAGAAATGAAAATGAAAGTCCTTGTACAGAGTTACTTGGAAGGTATTCTGAATTTGTTAACTACTGAACATTTGGAGCTTGTAATCATTGAGCAGGGGGTGGCCTTGGAATCATCTCTTAAGCGGCCTCAAAGGTCAATGTGTGCCCAGTTTGTCTTGTAGGGAAGGACTACAATAACAGTGGTATAGTTGATTGGTTATTTAGTGACCTGCTGAATAGTCTTGTGAATGGTTTAGAGAAGATTGCACAAACTGTACCACGTTAACATGATGAAACCTTACAATGATAGGGAGGCCCTTGTGTTGCCGATTTTGCAGCAGATTGCAGGAGGAGTCTGAGAGAGATCTGGTGATTGATCGCTGCAGTGAGGCCCAGACTGACACCTCAGTGGAAGGGGTAGCAATGTCGCAGCAGCTATTTCCTTCCCAGGTTCTAGAAATCTGGGCAATGTTACAGGAGTTTGGGGACATGTTCACTGGGAAACCAGGGTGCACCCACCTGGTGCAGCACCAGGTGGATAAAGGACCCCAAAGGCCTATTAGGCAGGCCCCTTATAGAGTGCCTAAGAGAGCCAAACAGACTCTGAGGGAGGAGATACAGGAAATGTTGGAACTATGGGTAATTCAAGAGTCCAACAGTCCCTGGACCTCCCCAGTGATGCTGGTGCCACAGAAAGATGGCAGCACCAGGTTCTGTGTGGACTACACAAAATTAAATAAGTCACACAGTCAGATGCTTACCCCATGTCTAGGTCGGATGAAGCCCTAGAGCAGCTTGGTAGGGCTAAGTATCTTACCACCATTGATCTTACCAAGGGTTACTGGCAGGTGCCCTTGACTCCGAGTGCTAGACAGAGGTCAGCCTTTTGGCTTGTATGAGTTCACAAAGATGCACTTTGGGATAAAAAATGCCCCAGCAACTTTCCAGAGGCTGGTAGATCATATCCTGGCAGGAGCAGGAGGGTTTGCCCTTGTTTACCTAGATGATATTGTCATCTACAGCCATTCCTGGCAAGAGCACCTTCAACATGTCAAGGAGGTGCTGGGAAGACTACAAGGGCAGGGTTGACCATTAAGCCAAGCATATGTAAGGTGGGTATGGCAGAGGTCTCCTACCTGGGACATAGAGTGGGGAGTGGTAAGATCAGGCCAAAATGGAAGCCATTCAGGCATGGCCTGCACCTGTTACCAAAATGCAGGTGAGGGCATTCTTGGGGACAGCAGGATACTACAGAAAGTTTGTCCCCAGTTATAGTACTATAGCTGCTCCCCTCACAGACCTGACAAGGAAAAACAAGTCAGATAAGGTAGTGTGGACCACAGCATGTTAACAGGTATTGCTGAAGCTTAAAGAAGCTTTGGGAGGACCCACCCAGTTCAGATTACAGCAATGAATTTGTTGTGCAGGTGGATGCTTCAAACCATGGGGTAGGGGCTGTACTTAGCCAGATTTCTTCAGAGGGAGAAAAGCACCCAGTGGTTCATGTCGATCATAAGCTCCAACCCAGGGAGGAATGCTATGCAGCTGTAGAAAAGGAATGTCTAGCCATAGAATGGGCACTGCAGAAACTTTAACCTTATCTGTATGGAAGGAAATTCACTGTAGTTACAGATCACAGTCTCCTAACATGGTTACACTTAGCCAGCCAGCAAAATGCCAAGTTGCTAAGGTGGAGCCTAAGGTTGCAAGGTTATGATATGTCAGTGCAGCACCACAGTGGCATTATTAATGCCAATGCAGATGGGCTCTCAAGACAGGGAATGGGGTAAGTTATATCCAGATAGACCTAACCCTCTCAAGCAAAGTTTCTCAAAGGTCAATTGAAAAACTAGCTTGAGTTCTTTGGTGGGTGGGGGGGGGTATGTGAAGGCTGCCAGCCTAGCTAGATGGGTGTCACAACATGTAATCATCATTCATGTAGAGCTTTTCACAAAATCCTCCATTGGAAATGGGTTGTGACTGAAAGGGTAACAAAGTCTGCAAAATACAAGCAAACAAACACATCTAACAACTGTATATCCTATGCTCAGGAAGCTGGTTTTAGATGGATAACAAATTTGGGGTATTTCACCACTAGTTCTAGTCATTCTATTTTTACAGACGTTCTTTCCCTTCTAAAGTTGTAGTGCTTTGTTGGTTTAACAGGATTCTCCCTGTACTCATGCTCCTAGTGGGAGGGTGGCCTAATGGTTAAGGTGTTTGCCTTACAAATACAAGGTGCAGGGTTTGAGTCTCACAAGGGATGATTGGCTAGGCTTAAAATGGCTCTCAAGGGCAGTTAGCTTAGTACTAATCTATGAACCTATGAACCTATGGAAGGCAGCTGGAATAAAGAAGCTGAACCACAACAAAATAAAATAAAAAGTACATTAGAAAATGATGTGGACTGATTTGGATTGCAGGCTTCAGAAATACACTTTGCTATTATTAGGACTGCAGACACTTTACAGCTTGATAAAACCTAGTGAATGAGCACTGGTAACAGTGACAAACTTTTAGTTTCATAACAGAATAGTGAGTCACAATGTGTTAAAACTCAAAACATTGTTACAGAAATATTGAAAATGCAAAATGTTGCAAGCCTATACCTCTCAGGTTCTTAGCACAAGAATCCTGGACACAGCCAAAAATAACTGGATTGTAAAATGCCTAAAATCAAAGGCAGATTTTAAATACTGCCCTTATAAACTTAGAAAGTTGCTAGAATAACAGGTTTTGCATTAGCATACATTTTTGGAAGAATATGAAGTCCATGTCTAGGACTATTAAATGACTTCAATCTTCAGTAATTTGCCACAAATTTTATGAGGAAAATATAAAAAAGAGGCAAAAATTTAGATATTCAATGGACATTCTATGAAAAATCTGGAGAGTTGAGTCCTAAGGATGGCAGACAAAAGCGAATAATTAAAAAAAATCATCCTGCAAGGAAGAGGGATTGTCTCCCTGTAATCTTCACTGTGAGGCTCCATTTCCACACCTCCCTACCCTGTAAATACTTCTCTGTTAGAATATAACAAACCACAAGACTACAACAGAAAACATTGAACCAGGAAAATCAAACTGCTATAACATCAAAGACAATTATTTTTTTTTTCTGCAATGGATCAAGCCCCCTGTACCTGCCACACTCCCTGATAGCTATATAAACACACTCCAAGTTCACATTTGTGTTGGGAAAGAGCTAAATCCTGTTGATCCATGGTATTAGATGGTATGCTGGTCTTACTTTTGGAACTTGATGTTTTTGCTTTCAATTTTATGGTTTTGCAACATTTTGACATAGAGCTCCTTTAAATATACTACCTGCAAATTTGCACATACTTTGTGAAAATGGAAAAGTATTAAAAGAATAAATTAACATTTGAATTTAGTCTAACTAGTCCAACCTCAGAAACAATATGCAGTGCAATCTGCAATATTTTCACTTTATGTGTCAACAAAACAGAACAAAGCAAAGTGAAGTGCTCCCACATTGAGTCACCAAAATGACTGTTTATGTTTAACATGTTCTGGATTCTTTTACAACATAAGATAACTTCATCAATATCCAATTATAAGGTGAGTTTTAAAAGGGACCTCGCTGACTGTAATCCATGCTTTTTTATTATGATTAATAAAAGGTAAATACCTTATAGTTCAGATGTCAAAGAGTTCTTTAATAAGCTTGGAGACAGTTCAGATTTCACTGTGTACTTGCTTGATAATCTCAATGTAAATTGTACAGGCTGTAGGACAAGATTTTTTTCTGTGGAATTTTATAATTTCTACTCAGGTCTATGTGACTTTAAAACAGTAATCTGTCTACTCTGAACTGTATACTCAATCAAGGCTTACAAGAGCTAAATATAGATGAGAGAAAAGGGTGAACCTGCAATAAAGACTTCTGATAATCTGTATCTTCACCAATTTAAAATGCTTCATTAATACAGATTATAGTAGTATTAGAAATGACGTATTCTGACTGACATGCTATTTTGAAAATCAGCTTTACAAACATTTGGAGAGCTGTTTATGATATTTGTAATAATTTAAATAATATTTTCTGTAGTTCTAAATGAACATTTTACAACTGATAGAAATCAGCCCTGGTGGAATAAGTTTAAAATGTAATGAATAAGAAAATATAAATGAACAATAAAACTATAAAACAAAATGACAATCCACTGTAAAACCACTGCAGACACATCAGTGCCACTCCACAAACAGACACAGACAATTTTATTATATTATTTAGCACTTTCATCTAATAATAATGGTAGCCTTCAAACGAACAAACAACAGAAAACAACAAATCTACATACAGTATATAATGTTTGTCATATATGACATAATCCATATCATGTAATTTTATTTGAAGAAATCACAATTTAGTAACACACAATTTTAAAATAGAATTCATTGAGAGGCACTCCATCAGGTCAATGAGATTACTGGCATTTAAATCTAATTGCCAGATTAATCCCCCATTTATCCAGCATCTGTTCTCAAAGACCACCCCAGGATTCCTAGTGACTGACTCCAATATACTAAACTTGAATTTCCTAAAGTTCACAAAGTTACAAGGTTTTAAAACAGTTATAGGTTTTATAATGCCTTGTAACCGATAATATTTTAAAATGTGTTCTTTTAATGAAGTAGTTAATAAGAAGTTTTGTATGGATAATGTCACATATAATGAATATTGTATATGTATGTTTGTTGTTTTCTGTTTGTTCTGAGGAAGTCTACCATTATTAATGGATGAAAGCACTATAAACAATATAATAAAATTCTCTGTGTATGTTAGTGGCATGGGATTGATGCGCCTTCAGTGATTTTACAAAAAGAAAATGTTGTTTTTGAATATATAGAATGAATCCCCATAGAGACCTTTTCTAACCTTGACCTAGGAGAAGAGACATTTGAATAATTAAATAACACAAATATAACTGCCAAAATCAAAATGCATATAGGAATATTGAAAGCATAAGTAAAATAAAACTGTACATGAATATAACAAGAAAACATTAAATGTTAAAGAGATTAATAAAGAAGTAAATTACATTATTTAAATAAATATATTCAATGTTATAAAAAGTTAAAAATGTATCCCTGAATTAAATGGCTATGGTAAAAGAAGCTGTGTATACAGGGAGTAGTAGCAAGGTAAAATATTAAATAGTTTATGAAAGCAGCACTGTGTTTCATCAAAGTAGCGTGCTTTTAATGCCAGTTTGAATTTCTAAAATTTGGTAGGGATCTATTTTTCACCATCTCTTAACTGGTGAAAAATGAGAGAGACATCTATCGGGACTTGAAAGTGTCTTTCTCAATTTTTTTAATAATGATTTCTTTCAGATATTTCATTACAGTAAAATATTAATATGACTTGCCATTTTTTAGTATACTGAACTAATTGATATATTATAGCTATTGACTATCATCCAGTTTTAAATGGAATTGTATTTGATTTGACAAAAAGGGTAGGTTAAAAATAGCCAAACCAACAACTAAAGGTTTACTCTGCCATTCTAAAAGAGTATATCTGGTTGAGGACCTAACAGGGGTAATATGATTCAACAGAAATTCATAAAATTAGACAGTCCCCCAGATTCACTATACTTCTGTGCAAGACTAGCTTAGTCCTGCATGGAAGAGGCCATTTAAGAGCAAGACAGCAGTGTGCCTGGCATATTAATGAAGGTGCGCTGCCTGAGCTCCTAAATGGACACGGAGCATGTACAAGTGCAGGGGGCGTGTCTGAGAGCAGAGCTCTTAGAATATACACACCCCTGAAAGCAAGAACAGCAGGATAGCAATAAGAATGAGCAAGACTATTCATAGGTGTCCGCATACCCCCAGCAACATCCCACCCAAGTTTATAAGAGCAATAGTTAAAATATAAAATATAAACAAGCTATATATTTTTTATGAAACAGATAAAAATTTAACCATAGGTGCGTGGGTTTGCCCATTGCTTAGCTATGTTTAGTGCAGCTTAAATGGCACAAGAGGATAAAAATAAAAATATATGCAAATGAAGCGGTACTGCATTAGTGTAGTGGGCAGAGCGTTTGCCTTACGAGCAGTCATTCCCAGTTTGAGTCTCACTCCAGTACATTCCATTTTGCATGTCAAATTACTTTATGAACAATATTTTTAGTTGCATAACCTACTAAATAATATATATTTGTGAACTGGAGTAGTGCATTAAATGCAGATGTGAGGTGTCATTGTCATAATGCTGTAAAATTCATAGATAATCACAAGTGCCCCATACAGTATATGTACACATGAATCAGGGATACACATTGAAGGTACAATGTGTAATGAATGATAAATCTATAGAGTTTCCAAATCCACCACCTTCCCAAGAACCATTTTACATTACTGTCTAAATTAGTGCGAGGGTAAGTGGGAGTAAGAAGTATTAAGCAAGAAAAAGCATATTTAAGCAGTAGAAAGTGGGTTTAAGCCCATTTGCATGGGAGTCAGCAATGCACACATAGGTTAAGCAATCTTGAAGCTAACTCTCTGTAAGCATATTTAACCAGAGGTTAGCATTGCTTACCTTCATGCAAACCCACCTACAATTGCTTAAAAGTGCCTTAATCACTCTGTATGCAACAGCCGCTGCTCTGGCCAGAAACAAAATGAACAGCCTTTGCAGGTCTTGAACCCAGGACCCTGTACATTATAGTCACAGTTGTTAACTGCTAAGCCATCGCAGCAGTACATAAGGTTGAGGTATCACCAAACAGATCCTCACTATAGGAAAATCAAATTGAACATGTGAAATGAATCTATATACAGTTTTATGTTGTATAACCTATTACATAACATAAATATGTGAACTGGAGTACAGCATTAAGCCCAGATGTGAGGTGTCATTGTAATAAAGTGTTGAAATCCCCTAATCAACACAAGGACCCCATACAATGTATGCACACATGAATTACGGTTACCAAACACAGATATAACATGTAATGGAATAATAAATAATAAATCAATGCCAAACAACAAATAGTATAAAAATTAAAAATTAAGCAATGCTAAGAATTGCACAGCAAGGCTTAGTAGGTGTAAGCAATGTGTAGGCCAGCTAAATCAGTTTGCTCATTGGTATACTCCTTTAACAAATGCCAACCTTAGGTAAGCAGGTTTGCCCATAGCTTAGCATTTTCAAAACCATCCAATCACAGCAAAGTGCAGGAAATCATCCCTATTTAAACCCAGCAGGTGGGAATACATCTCATAACTGGTTGCAGCTTCCTCCTGTAGGCACTATGACTGGTATGGGAGAGGGTGTGGGCTTTCAGACACAGTGCTGGGGCATCCAGGAATCCAGAGTCATGGCAGGATTCCTTGAGAAAGACCATGACCAGAGACTACTACAGGGCCAATAAAAGGGATCCAAATACAAAATGGAAGCCTGGGACCATCTTGCCCGTGATCTCACCAGTGCCACTGGCATACCCTGAACTGGTGAGCAGGTCAGGCATCACTATGGCAATGTGAAGCAAAGAAAGGGGGATCTCTTGGATCAGTGGATCCAAGAAGCTAGGAGGACAGGGGATGTTGCAGCTGTGTGTAAGTATCAGTCCACTACCTGTTTAATAATTGCCAGCTCATATATATTATGGATAAGTATGGCTAAATATTCCTCTTATGTCTTTCACAGTGGCAGATGAGTGGGCTGTGAATGAGAAAGCCCATGCCTATAGATTGTAGTGGTTGTGATGTGAGACAGATTAGTAATACTCTTGCATGTACTGTCATAGGAAATAAATCTAAAGGTAGTAGAAAGTTAATCATCTGTATAAAACCAGTATTGTTTAAGGCATGTTCTGCATACACCAGAGAATATGGCAGGTAGAGTCTCATATAGGTTGTATGTAAATAAAAGCATAATAGCCTGACAATAAAGGTCTAACTGCTGGACTGCATGGGTTTACACTGGTATCATATGATAATGTAGATTTTCAATCTCTTAATAGTACTGTTGTATTAAGCACTGTTACCCACACCATGTGACATAAATAAAATATGTAGGAATGTCTGTATATGACTGTTGTAATCACAAGAGGTCGTATAGTACAACTGAGAGAGACTTAGACAGAAAACAGTGAAAATATAGACAGCATAATCCAAATAGCACACTTAAATAAGACGTAAACTGTTGTATTTTTAGCTCACACAGCCATGGTTCGAATCCTGGGAGTGTTAGTAGTATGTATGCAGAATCATACCCCGCAACTGTACAGATATGTCCAGAATGTCTAGTTAATTGGCTCATATCCACTGCCTGTCCCCCTGGCAAATCAGTGGGATGATCCCAGACATTTAAGCAGCAAATTAGAAATACAACTGATTGTCAGACATCTATAAAAACAAATCTGTCACTCTAGCAACTCCCCAAAATGTTATGAGAGTAATAAGCCAAGTATGCCCCATCTCCACCCCCATGTTGTGAATCTGTGACCAGAGTGTGTGCAGTAACAGAGTGAGACATATGTGCATAATACTAATGTGAAATCTGGTAATATGTGTGGCAACATTCAGGTATTGCAAACAAACATTGCCCCTACAGGTCTGTCAGATATGAAAACTGTAACTAGAAATAAAAGATAGATATCCTGTACTGGTACTGTTTACTCTGGTATTGTATGGCATTGTTAGTGTTGCAGTTGCTCTGAATAATATGGTATTACTCATCACTGTCAACCACACTGTGCTACATAATAAAACAGTCTAGGAAATCCTGTATAAGAGTGTTGTAATTACAAGGTCAGATTGCAAAACCACAGGAGACTTATACACAGAAATCAGAGAAGAGATATACAGCAATATCTATATAGCAAACCAACTGTGATGGACACTGTTTTATTTTTAGCAGACACAGCCATGGTTCGAATCCTGGGAGTGGTAGTAAGATGTATGCAGAATCATACCCCACAAGTGTACAGAATTGTCCAGAATGTCCAGTTAATCAGCCCATATCTGTCGGCTGTTACCCTGTCCCCCTGGCATATCAGTGTGCTAATCTCTGACATGTAGGCAGCATTTCATATCATATAACTGACTATCAGGCCTGTACATATTTGAAAAATGTCAATGAAAACAAACCTGTCATTGTACAACTCACCAAAGGTTTAAGAGGGCAGTAGTCAAAATATGTCCCGGTTCACCGGCATGTGTTCAAGACATGCCCAGAGTGTGTGCAATAAGAGATGGACAGGTATATGGATATCAGCAACCTGGAATCTGGGAATCTGTGTAGGAACAATTAGGTAGTTAACAAACAATACCTCCACAGGTATACCAGGTAAGAGGTGTATACTGCAGGTAAAACTCAGTTCATGTATATAGGTGTCTACATCCATACCACTGTCCAAACTAAGGCCATAGGGTAGTGTACTAATACCTGTAAAGTACAGATCACAGCACTGACTAGGAAGTAATGAGAACTACAGGAATATACTAGTTGTTAATTGACATCTTTCTTGCCCCCCCCCCCCATATCTGCAACAATAAACTAAATACACAACTCAATCGGTATGTGCTCCATTAAATATACTGTTGGGACATATGTCCTATTGTTTGATAAATACTTAAATTTGTTTCTATGCATATATATATATATATATATATATATATATATATATATGTATATATACAAATACATATATATATATATATATATATATATATATATACACATATACATATACATATATATATATATATATATATATATATATATATATATATATATATATCTACATATATATGACTATGGGTCTACTTCAGTAGACCAAAAGACCACATTATCGACATTTAAATCACTGATCCCAAAACAACGAAACCACACAACACCGAAATGTCAGAAACTCGACTGCCACCACACCAACACACACATAAAAATATCCCAAACACAGCGCAATACCATACTACCATAAAACATGCAAAACATCCTCAGTATTCACAAAAACACTCCCCACAACCTCCACTATGCCATTTACTCTAATTTGGCTCAAAATAAACTAAAATAAAAACCTTACCTACTGCATTCTCACGCAAACAATGCAAACTAAAATACAGCTACAACTTTAAAACAGCTGCTGAAACTGGAAGACGCTACACCACCATGAATCACAAATTAACATACCCCAAACATCCAAAGTAACAAAAGCACATATACGACACCTACCACAAACAAATAAAATTACACTAAGTACAGTTAATCCATTCCTAGTTTTGTGGGGGCTTGTGCCCCCCACATCCCCCTGCTAATTATATATACCAACTCAGAGATCACACTACAGTGAGGAAAGGGCATATTTTCCGATCCTTACTGTAGCATGCTCTGAACTCATTCCTAACCTGCTGTTTTGCACTGAGAAGGAAGACTTTCACAAACACACTGTTCCACTGCTGCACGGAGGTGAATTGACAATCAAATGGCTCGTTGCTCATGTGAAAATTCGCTGTTCTGCACATTCGTTCATGTGGGCTCCATATTTTAACTGTCGGTAATGTAGCCTTTCGGTCTACTGAAGTAGACCCATGGCATGCATATATATATATATATATATATATATATATATATATAAATATATTTATGGATTCACTAGACGATCTTGAAATACTGAAATGTCAAATTTCAGTATTTTGAGACTGAATAGTTGAAAACCCACATACCCTAACACCCAAAACCACGAATAGCACAATCGCGACCATTCATACACACACACACACACACACACACACACACACACACACACACACACACACACACACACACACACACACACACACACAAACCAGCACATAAGCACACACACACATACACCTACCTAACTACACTAAAACAAACAAAACAACTCACATAAACACACCTACCCTTCCCTGCACCCCCATGTGGGGGGGGGGGGGCTGTGCCCTCCACACCCCCCTTCTTATATAGTCTAACTCCGAGTTTGCACTAAACACACAAGCACACAAAAAACACCACTACACACACACTAAAATCCCTACCCAATACCCTTACACAAACACAACTTACCTGAAACCCCAGATAAATCCACAAACCGCACCACACATCATGAACGCGACACCACAATACTGGGTTTGACATTTCCACATTCGACAGTGCAGTTTCATGTAACTGCACTTTCCACTATTCAGTCTCGATGTACTAAAATTCAACATTTAAGAACGTTGAGATTGTCTAGTGAATCCATATATATGTTGCTGTCTTTCGGCTTTTCCAGGTTAGGGGTCGCCACAGCGGAACTCCGGTCCGCTAATGATTGGCAGTAGATTTTCACTGTGCCGAGTTGCCAGCTCGATGCCCAACCTTCAACGAAGGCATGCCCATTCACGCATGTCTTTCGGAACGCCACTTGACCTGCGGGGAGGACATGCAGACTCCACACAGAAGGCACTCCCCGCACACTAGCTGAGAATCAAACGGGAAAACCTCTTGCTGTGAGGCAACAACACTACACTGCACCACCGCGGATATATATATATATATATATATAGCTATATATATATATATATATATATATATATATAGATATACATATATATATACATATATATATATATATATATATATATATATATATATATAAAAGAGAACATAACAAATACATATATGACCAAAGGCACCGTTAATGGGAGTGAGGAGACCCAAGCTAAATACGTCCTTTAAGTATTCATATTATCCCCTCCCCCACAGCAAAACAGATCTGCCCTGCAATACAATGCCAACTGTTGGAAGTTCCATACCCAGGACCTGACACAACATGGGCACAAGACGTTAACAGTAATCCATTCCACCTGTATGATGTCAGGATGGTATCAATGTATCAATAACATATCATGTGGTACACTCTGGCTACCATAGGGAATGTACAGTGTGGAAGCAATAAACATTCCAAAGATAACATACACACATACACATACACACATATATGCAGATATATATATATATATATATATATCTATATATATGTAACTACACATACACGCACAGATATATGTATAGGAAGATACATATCTAGACAGTGCACACCATACTGACCAGCCAGTATTCCTACAGTTGCCACCTTATCAAATGGACAGTGTATTAGTCACCCATACAAAAAACAATTGTTGCCTGAAACATATACCCACAGAGAAGTGAAAGGATATGACAACACACACAGGTTTGCATACATAGGAAAGTTTTATTTTTGTACTATCACAGTTGTATATGCCATGTCATATAGCTGTTTAGACTTTGAAATGCATACAAACAGATTAATGCAACTCTCAAGCAGACCATTTAATACAGTAATCTGAAAGCATAACATATGTTGTTGTTCAGGCCAAGGCCTGCAAGTAGTACAACAGTAAAGACAGACTGGGCCACAGGCTAACAATCAATCAACAGTAAGTAATGCAGATGTATAGTCCAGCAGCCTCTAACTACCCTCTCTACGCAATCCCTAGTGGGAAAAGACTTAAGATGACACAACGGGATGTATCTGTTACATAACAAAGCATAACTGAAACCATCGCAATCACACTGACAAACAGAACAGTCTGTATGACAGTAAGCAGTAGGCCAGCAATTTTCCCAAGGTGATATGTATGGTAATGTACATCCATATACCTTAAGGCAACTTACTACTGATATCCCTCACATGTTGTAACAGCCTAGGTTATTTATGGTGCATACCCCCCCATAGACTGTCTTACAGTGGCATATAACACTGTTACATGCACTGACCTCTGGACTGCAAAATGTCACACATGTTTTGTGCAGATGAAGCCCACACATATATGGACCCAACCCCACAATATGTGTGGGGGCCACAACAGCACTGGAATGATGGCAGAAATGGCAGCATGACATAATCACAGTCCATTAAATAACAACTCCTTACTGCATGTCATATGGACAAAGCCTGGTATGTACGTGCAGGTCAGAGGCCAGAACACAGGCCCATGTGTGAAATAGTGTTGTCATACACTGAGCAAGTTGCTGATGTTACAGGATAGTCTGCAATATACCCTTAATCAGGAATATGAAGTCAGAAACACAAATGGATGTAGCCATGTACTGATAGCACTCAACACACACAGTGCCAGTGATATGTCTGACACAAGACCTGTGTGGTGGGCAGACAAAACATAACAGGCACACCCCTGGCCATCAAGTGGATAGGACCACAGTTGAGAGCTATGCAGACAGACTGCATTCCATGTTAAACTAGCATGTTCACACAAATCCCGTAACACTGGTGCTATACAATGCATATAACAACACTACTCACACTCTGTCTGTAGTTCTGGAACCTTATACAAATTTGTAGCTGGCCTGACATTGTGACATATAATAGGCCCACCATATAAGAAATTTGCTAAACCCGCCCACGAGTCCAGTTTTTACACACTCACAGTCACCTCCACATAGGATACAGATGACACACACACACACACACACACACACACACACACACACACACACACACACACACACACACACACACACACACACACCAAGTCTCACATTTGCCATGTCTGGGATTGGAACTCCTACCTAACTAGTGCATCACTCTACAGCATTACACAGTCATATGATGCGCCACAAATTTTACTGGGCTACTCCTTCCCCAAAGTTGTATTTCAAAGTGCATGACATCAACAGGCATACCAAAGAATGGCAATGGAGGTTGTAGTGACTGTGAATGGCCTCAAAAGCATTTCTCCCTACACAGACAAACAAACACACACACAAACATCTACACTTGCCATGTCTGGGAATAGAACTCCTACCTAACTAATTTATCACACTACAGGAATACACAGTTATAGGACATGCCATGGAGATGACTGGGCTATTTCTTCACCAAAGGTGCATTTCAAAGTGAATGACATCGGCAGGCATGACGAAGAATGGCAATGGAGGTTGTGGTGACTGTGAATGGCCTCAAAAGTATTGCTCCCTTCACAGACAAACACACACACACAAACATCCACACTTGCCATGTCTGGGAATAGAACTCCTAATTAACTAGTTTATCACACTACAGCATTATGCAGTTATAGGACATGCCACAGAAATTACTTGGCTATGCCTTTCTCAAAGGTGTATTTCAAAGTGAATGACATCAGCAGGCATGCCAAAGAAGGGCAATGGAGGTTGTAGTGTGTGAAGGGCCTCCAAAGCATTGCTCCCTACACAAACACACACACAGAGTTGTCACATCTGGGATTAGAACTCCTATCTAGTACATCACACTACAGCATTACGCAGTTATAGGACACATCACAGAGATTACTGGGCTGCTACTTCCCCAAAGATGTATTTCAAGGTGAAGGCATCAGCAGGCTTGCCATAGTAGGGCAATGGTGAGCAGTGTGTCTGCATGGGCCATAACCCATTCATCTAGAGGCAGACACACAACACTTAGGCACACACAGGTTTATATTCCACAGGTACGTGTATACAACTGCTAGATGACTACTGACTTGTACAGTCATGTTACACAGTTAGCACAAGCACCACAGACACTATAGTGCTGAGGGATACCAGAGGCAAATGTCTACGGTGATTGACATTTGCACATCATGTGGTTTTAGCCAATTGGATGTGTGCTGGGTGGGACAGGCCTCATGATGGGAGGCTCTTTGTCACTGTCACTCTCTTCCACACATCTATATATGTGTAATTGTGGCCTATTATAGTGTATTGTCCTTGGATATATGTGTGTATTTTTATCCAATGTGTGTGCAAAGCATGACTGGTGTGTACTGAGGAGTGTATGCACTAACATCTGCGACTGTTAGATATGTTATGGTCCACTGTTGTTGCCAGACGTTGTTGCCAGACATGGGTTTCATTTCTGTAAGTGTGTGAGCATGCCCAGTATGACCCTTCGGTATTTTGTTGTCTGATATGGCCTTCATTTCTCTAAGTGTGGGAGCATGCATAGTATGACCTTCTGTACTGAATGTGTGAATCCATTCCAGGTAGATTGTACTCCAGTGCAGGCTTTTGTGTTATATACCTACAGTTAGCAAACTGTTTCTGCAGGATATCTGCAGATCGGTTGACAATATGGGGTCAAACTTGGCAAAGGATAGTGGGTTACAGTAGGTAATTGTGTCTGTGCTGCTTCTGCTACATAGTCCTGGTCTTAGAGATATTCAAACATATGTACTGTTATACACTGTGATGTTTTATGCCATCAGGTACTGTCAGGTATGCATATTTCCTTGCAGTGATGTCCTGGGGAACACAGGGTGAATGCAGCTTTGTCCAGTATTGTGGTCAGCAGCCTACATATTCTTGCACAATCATGCCATTCTGGAGGGGAAGCTGCAGACACTTGCTGCTGGGTCTGTGTACATGGCTCAGCACCTTGGTACAGTGGTGGCAGAGGATCCCATGCGTGTACATCCATCAGCGTAAAAGTATAGCCATATCCTGCTGTGGCTATACCTCACAGCTGTACAGATTCACACAGGTTACCCAGAGGCAGGGGTCATAATTCTGGACATTACCTCAACTTGTGTTTTACAAGCAGGTTTGTAGCCACCCATTCTTTTGTTTTCAGCCAGGGATAGTATGTGCACTCGGCTGAGTTTCAGACTTCATACACTCCATGCCACCCATGCTCCTACCCCCCTCTATTATTCTATCCTCTCCCAAACATTATGTAAACATTATCTGATAAGTTCCCTGTAGTTATCACCTCATCCCAGCAGTAATTCGGTGTTGGTCCACAGTTCATGCAGTAGGACATGGTGGACATGTTACTGTGATTTGTCCACATGGCCTTGCATTTGGGTTCTGTGGACTGTGTTATGTTGTTATTTGGGAGTCCATGACATAACATACATTGGCAGTACGGATGAGACACAGGCCTTTGGCAGAGGACTGTAGGCCATTTGGTAGTGATGCAGTCCAGCTGTAGTAGGCTGTTGAATTCTGTCACTCCTACAGCCCCAGACTGCAATTCACTATATTCCCCTGGGGTGACAAGGTAGGTATGCAAGGTGTTCATGCCGATACTTTCTGTCAGTATTGATCCAGTGGTGTAGATGCTGGCAGGGAGCTGCTTACAGCTAGGGACACTCCTGCATGGGACACCTGCTCTGCATGCTGCATTCTTTCCCTATTGTCATACACAGGTGGAGGTCATATTGTACTCATTCCCAACAGCAGGGATAAGACCAGAGAGGTACCTGTGGGTGGTGGTAGGGTGAGCTGGATGCATGCATGTATGCTATGGACACTACTTGCATCTGACTCATGGATATGCATGGGGGATTCCACCTATGGTGGCTTGTGCAGGGGCATCAGCTGTTTCTCAATACTTCATTCCTATGACCTTTGGGGTCTGCCAGTGTTTGGCCAGATAACACCGGTATTCCCTACTACAAGCCCAAATAATGTGCTGCAAACCTGTATGTACAATTCAAAGGGTGTGTCCATTTGACAGTTGCATATTATACACTGCCTGTCTGGGGTACTTCCCCCTGTATACTTGTATATCTGGGCCGACATTCATGCCATGTCTATCTTTCAAATGGTGACTCATATTACTTCCAAACATTTACTACGGCTTACTGCTGGAATGTGTTTTCCTGAGAAGCATTGTGTTTGGCACTGCAGTTGTGAGAACTTGGCCCTGTCATCGGCAGTACTGGGCAATGGCCAGCAGGACAAACCTCACCATGGATACATACTGACCACTCTCACACAATATACAACACACACCTACCTAACACACACAGACCTGCATATTGTACACATGCTACAATCTATCCTGCTGCCTTGGCCAGCTCAGGTAATCTGTGCTCCACTGTTATTATACCTACATATACATGTCATTACATTTCTACATAGGATTGGGGGGGGCACATCTGAATGTTACTACATTTCTATAGGGAATTGGGGGCACACCTAACTGTTACTACATGTCTACATAGGATTGGGGGGCACACCTGACTGTTACTACATTTCTACATAGAATTGGGGGGGGCACACGATGTTACTACATTTCTACATAGGATTGTGGGGGGCACACCTGACTGTTACTACATTTCTACACAGCATTGGGGGGCACACCTCACTGTTACTACATGTCTACATAGGACTGGGGGGCACACCTGACTGTTACATTTCTATATAGCATTGGGGAGGGGCACACCTGACTGCTACTACATGTCGACACAGGATTGGGGGAGCACACCAGACTGTTACAACAGTTCTACATAGGATTGTGGGGCACACCTGACTGTTACTACAGTTCTACATAGCATTGGGGGGGCACACCTGATGTTACTACATATCTATATAGGATTGCGGGGCACACCTGACACTTGCACATATTTGCTATGACTGTACTGGTATTTCAGGTACTCCATTTAATTCTGTATTTTAACCTATCAAACTGACTAGAGGCATATCAGTGTACTACAGGTCTTAGGTTTGATTGACCTACATTTTCAGTTTCTGACTTCTTACCCTTTAGAACTAACATCCCACTGCCTGACCTGTTGTAATCTGTCTGTGTAGGTCTGGGGGGTGTTCCCCATACCCATCAATCAGAGGCCTTAGCACAGCCTTTGTTTGTGTTTGTCTATACCTGTCCTGCTGGCTGAGACTGTTGTTGGGTATGTGAGCATCCCTGACTGGCATGTGTGTGTCCTATGGACACACGTGGCCCAGCACATTTCTTGCAGTGAGTTTTGTCACCTTGACTAGTACTGGCTACTGTGGTGACACCAGTATTTGTAACAGATATCATGCTGCCACTATAGGTGTATACTATCTGCTGGCATCCCATTCAACCACCCGATTCCCTTGCATGCTCACATCCATACCATAGATACAAGTAACAACACATACTACTCCATTCTGCAATTGATAGGGAGTGTGACTTACCCTGTGGCTGTGCCAGTATTGAGAAAGGTGTTGGAGGGATGACTATGTCGGATGCACATAGTGCACTCCCTATACATGGTTAAGCATAGGTAGTGTCATGTTTGGCATCCCTTTTATTGCATGTGCAAGTCAGAGAGAGGTGTCATTCCCTGGGTCCTTACCATGTCAGTGTATGTGCTATGCGTTGCCTCTTTGCCAAGTCCTGGGCATACCGGGCACACCTCCTTCTGCCAACTGGGGAAGGCTCAGGTTGTTCCTCCTCCGAGTCACTCTGTGCCTGTGCAGGCCTTGGCAATGGTGGGGGACTGTGTGGTCCTGCCCCATGCTGTTCCTGCCTCAACTGTTTCTACAGGATCATATTGTGTAGCATGGCACATATGATCACAATTTGGGTACATGTAGCTGGTGAGTACTGCAAGGATGTGTATGTGTGTGCATTTCTGATGGGTGTCATCAGCCACGGCTCCAGTGCGTAACCAGCATCCCTCATTAGGTGATCGTAAGGAATGTCACCACTGGCAAATCTCTGGTACAGCTGCGTCAAATGACAAATGTGGGAGTCGTGATACCTTCCAGGGTAGTCAGCACACACATTCATTATAATGCCCTGGGCATCGCACATGACCTGGCAGTTGATAGAGTGGAAGCACTTGTGGTTGATGTAGACCCTACCCCACTCACCGGGAGGTGCTTTGATGCATATGTGCGTGCAGTCTATAGCACCCACTACCTCAGGGTATTCTGCTATTTGGTGGAAGAGATGCATATTGCTGGCCAATGCCTCACTGGAGTTAGGGAAATATACGTGCTCACCGGCATGTGCTGACATGGCATCCAGGAACTGGTAGGCTACCCTGGATGCTGATGCCTGTGAGATCCCCATGATATCCCCACATGGCCTTTGGAGGGTACCTGTGGCTAGTATTCCTAGGCCTACACATACCTTGGTATCCACTGGGATGGGTTCCCCTCTGTTAGTTCTGTGTGTGAGGTGTGGCTGGCACAGCTCAACAGTTTGCTGTAGGAGGTCCCTGTCCACCCTATAGTGCTCCACTATCTCCAGCTCATTTAGCCCCTGGTAGGTTACCCTGGGACTGTACACTCTTCTCCTTCTCCTCACTGTGGGTTGGTCGACAGCATTCTCATCCTCACCACCCTCAGTCTCTTCCACATGTTGATGTATGATAGCTGCTGCAGCCCCTATCATTTTGTTGCTTTTGTTTGTTAAAATTTCCTCGCTTGTGTACACTGGTGGTGTAGAGTTTGAGAGAAAAACCAGAGGGAACGGTGTTTGCATAGTTTATAGTGGTGTGCTGGGCTGGGCTCGGCTGCTGCCTGTGTAATTGGCTGATTCTGATACATTTCACCTGCCAGCTATACTAGCTCTCCTAGATTAACTTCCTATGCAGTTTTACCTTCCCGTTGCCTTCCTGTTTAAGTCCAGGGGTGGGCCGCGCAAACACAGTACTCAGATGTGCATGGAGCTGCTATTTCCTAGATTACATTTTTTCCACTTTAAAACATGGTGCGTGGTGTGCACACCCATTAAGGCAATGTAAAGACTGCTGGGAAGTCTCAGACACATCCCCTTGCTTAGCTCTGCTAAGCTAAAGGCAATCCCGAGCCACAGAGTTCCAAAAAGCTTACAGTATTCCTGACACCCCCACATGATGTCAGCTAACACTTAGACTTGCACCATGGTATTCCTGCACTTACACTGTTGGGTGCTGGCTATCACTGAGGGGAAATCTGGGATTCAGTATCATTCCCCTCATTTGCATAGGATTGCCTGCTAATGCATAGTTACATGTCCCAGACTGAGCCTTCCCCCTTAGCAACCACTATTCACTGGATATGTTGTCTTCTGCCTGCCATTGAGTATACTGGCAAAAAAGTGATTTTGGATACAATGCTTATTTCAGTTTTTTTTTGTTTTTTTTTGGCCCATTCCTGTTTGCGCTCTGCTGCCCTACCCTAAAACAGCCAAAATCAGCTAAAAAAAATAAAAGTATTGTTTTTTTTGCCAACTGTTTTCCATGCCAATGGCCATATATGTGGCCATTGGCATGCTTTACACATACTATACACACTTTATTTGGAGCTGTCATGGCTCCGTTTTGTAGTTTGCAGAAATGTACTCGGTTACTAACCGAGTATATTTCTGCACACTGCACTAGTCCTGCATGGCTGGCTGGCAGCTTCCTGGATCACAAATTCACATAATTTGCATGGTTTTCACCTGGAAATGTGGTAATTTGCATACATGAGCTGTGTCTGTGCAGGAATAGTGCAGGATGTGCACGTCCCTGGATCGCTCGGCAGCCATGTTGCCTCCAGCAGCTCCTACATGCCATGCAAAACTTGCTGAATCCCTGGCAGTATTTAAATAAAGTGCTGAAAATATGGTCAGAGTAAAGACTGCAATTTACATACCTAGACCTATCAAGAATAGTTTTGAATTACTTTCAATCTGGTCCTGTTGATTATGTTTATTACCATGGGTGATGCCACCCATCATTCAAAATATTTCTGATAGCTGTTTTGCTTATCCATGTTTCCATGGAGAGTCACAAAATGAAACTAGCTAGTAAGAAAAAGAGGCCAGCTGAAGACTATGTGTACATTTGTTTGCCAAAATAGAGAAAGACAAAGGAAGCTTTATGAAAAATAAAAATTATTATTACCATCAGGATAATTTTAATTGTCAATAATCTTTTCCCAAAAAGAATGAATAAATAAATATGCTATTTAATTCAATTCTATTTGAAATAACTATTTTATCGCTATAAAATTAAGTCTCTGATATGCAAATCCTTAAGTGATGTATCATTGACTGATCACATCTAATAACAAATTTGTTATCTCAGAGAATAAAACAAATGTTACAGATAACAATGTTTGATTATTAAAATGTAGAACTGACATCCTAAAAAGAGGAAGTGCTTTTCAAGGAAAGTGTTAAATGAGGTTTGGGAACAAACCAAGTTGCCCAGGGATATCATCAGTGTTTAGTGGATGGGAAGTTAAGGCTAGGAAGTAAAGGAGGGTTTAGTAGACCTTGGGAAGAGAAGGGTTAATTTAATATGGGGAAGTTTAGAGGAAGTGAGGTAGGTGTAGGGTGGGATGTAGGGGCTTAATGTGAGTGTTACTGGGAAAGGGAATCAGATTTAGGCATGATCTTGCTACCTGCCCTCCCTCCCTTTCTTTTTCAGTTATTGAGCAGGATGTGTAAGCGGAAATGAGAGGCAGGCTTGTCCTTGATTCTGCAAGAGTCTCTCAGTGCAGTGACAGTTTTAACACCTTTGCAGTAATGCGGGGGGGGGGCTGTCAATTCATCTTCAACTACAAAAGAAAACCCTTAACAAAGGCCTGCAATTTAGTTACTTTTCTGGCTGTAGCTGAATAACTTCTATGTAGAGTGTAAAACAAGCTTTGAGCCAAACATAAATGAGGGTGATTAGAGACAGAAAAGAAGTCCTTTTACAGAAGATAAAGAAGACAACAGTGACTCACACAAATCCCATTATATAACAATGGCATAGAAATTCACAGTTACTTCCTCATGTCTGGCATGAGTCATACAAAGCATTATGAGAAAGAAAAAGAGTTGAGGAAGAACAAGATCACATTGCTACATCAAGCCCCATTGGTAGCCATGTTGTGGAAAACAGGCTTAAATTACAAATAAAGCACTTAGAGTGACTTTGAGGTATTAAAATAGGTCAGGAAACAAAAACAGAGTGAAAGAAAAACACATTTTTTTTAGTTCTAGGGAGGAGTTTTCCATTAACATTTTGAAATGATGCAATAACGTTATGTTTTTGGAAGTTAATAAAGGTTGTCAAATGCCATTTTGGTGTGAAATGTTTTATTTAAGGGGATCAAGACAACAGATGTTTCTAAATATGCAACAAAACAATATAATCTACAAATAATAAGCTATGATTGCATTGCCCTGTACTGGCTCATATTCCAGTATACCCTAATTTTCCTTAATAGTTTGCATTAATAGCTCAATGAGTAATGCAGATAAGATAGAAGACAATATACAAGAATGTTTTATTCCTCTTACTAATTATACATCCAGATTTTTGAATGAGGGTATTATTATTATTCATATCCTGGAATTCCAGTAACTCATGGGTAATAAAAATAAACTCAGTAAATCCCCTATATAGAAGGATTTGAAATTTAAGCCTCCCATAGAGAATGGCCATTGAAATGTCATTTTCAATGCTGTTCAGAGTTTCATTCACAGGATCCTGTGTTTTGGAAATCCAGTATTAAAACCTTCATAGTTTCATACCTGTCCTAATGGATGTGCATGCAACTGTGAGGTGGGTATAAAATGCACATATCCTTTAAATAGCTCAATAATTCTGCAGCTAAAGACAGGTTACACCACAAAACCACAATTTGTCTATAGCTGAAGAAAGGAACAATGTGCAATACCACAGTAAGGTGCAGAATCACTGCAATTAGAACATTGTTATCAAAGGTAAAATTAGTGATACTATTTCACTATATCCATCTGCAATGGTATAGTATTCTTTACCATCAGCTTTTTAATTTCATTGTTAATTTTGTAACACTCCTGCAATTGGCTAAGTACAATGTCACAGGAAGATTACTGTAGTTAATCGACATTTATAATAAACCAGAGACTAGCGTATATAAGAAAAAAACATCCTTCTATAAATATAAGCAGTATCCACCAGTCACTACCTCTGAATGATTTCCTATGTCAGCTATATTGTAATATTCTAAAAAGATAGTTTTACTTGCACACAAAAACTATTGCCAATAATAAATCATGGGTTAAAACATATATATAAGTGATAGACCATTTCACAACATGGTTGGTAATGATAAAGCTTACCACCAGCATCACCACTACCTTCATCAAAAAAGGCAGATCAGCAATAAGTTCTGCTGCAAATTCTGTACTCTGTTTCATACTGATATGTACATGCCAAGAGATTATAGCAACAATAAGAACACAAAGGAACACACACAGCTGTAACTCACTGATTTGAATATTGTTGGTATGTCTTCCAGATGCTAGAATTAATTTGCATCTACTATTACATTGGGATGATAGTACAGTTTCAGAGCAACTAGTTTTTCCTCTTCACACTGTGTAACTCTGTATGTTTGTTCTCAGCTGGTGGGCTTTCTCTATGTAGTTTGTTTAGCCTCCCTTTGTCTATATCGGTTTTACTTGGGCACTCTATTTTCCTTTCACATTTGAAAGACGTGTTGTAGGTGAACCTGTAAGTGCTGACTCTTCAAATTGCCCATAGATGTGCATGCCATGTGTGAAACCTATAGATGCATAAAGTTCCTGCTGGTCCTGCTGACAAATCTTACCCATAAATGACTCCATTTTGACTAATCAATTAAAAAATGAATATTCAGACTTCAGTCTACATGCAAATTATAATGTGAGGTTACATATGATAAAGTGTTAATACTGCACTGCAAATTTTGGAGTACAATATCTAGCCACTAGTCACTTTCAGCATGATTTGTCATGCATAACAATAATTTGTTTAACCTATCTCTGAAAGTGTTACTCTATTTGGTCCACCGTTGCCGCTGAGAACTATAGTGCTATGCAGTGTATTATGGAGACATACATGAGTATTCATATTCTAACCAAAGCTACTGCATTCCAACAGTGAGGAAAGAAAATACCCAGAATGCATTGCTACCCAGCAAGGCCTACCAGTCACCATGTACAGATCTCACTCCCATACTCTTCCCCAAGCAGACAACTCTATATATACAGTGAGTTCTTATACTATGGAAGTTCTCACTAGGACAAGAAAGCAATCAAATAAAATAAATGAGAAAAAAGGGAGACAGAGGAAAGATAACTTTAACTGAAAAATGAAAAAGGAAAGGAACAACGTTTTAAAAAGGCAGAAAGAATGAAAAGAGGGAGGAAGGGAAAGAAAATGGCTGATTTTACAGTACCTCTGCAATGAAATAGCTGAGACCCCATCTGGAGACTGTGTAAAGTTCTGGTAATCCCATCTCTACAGGTATAGTGAGTGGAGGCAGTTCATAGAAGGGACACAGATATATGGTTAGTGAAAAAATGAAAGTTCATTTCTATGAACTGTATTTTACAGAATTATAATAGTCATTGCTAAGTGTAGTTTTTGGCTATTGCAGTGAATAATTTATAACTTTTCAATGTTTCATTATCTAAGTAAAGTTAAATCATATCCTGTATACAGAACAATTAATAAAGCAATCTGGCACTTACTAGTAGCAAATATAAACAAAAATGTATGGTGAATGCATCAATGCTCTATTATAAACGGTCAGATTCATATTTTATCAACACTTACCCCTATTCTGATATTTTCCAGTATTTCCATGGAAACATGAACATTTGGCTTCCTTGATGAAGATAATACAAGGTCTGTAACAGACATTATAAGAAGAGATATAAAAGAAACTTAATGGATTAATAACACCCCACCAATGACATTCTTGCTAACTCAATAACTCTGTAAAGGCCACTTCAATGAGTAAAATAAGTCATCTAAGCTTTTAATGAGTTAACATGAAGTATTTTTTGCAGGCAGACAATCCTTCTGCAGTCCTCATATGGAGGGAGTTACAACCCCTTCACATTTATATTTACCAACTCTGAAATCAGTCATTTTTTAGAAAAAGGAAATTAACACCAATGCTCTGAGACTATGGACTTAATACATACACACCTATCAACTTCTAAGCACAGAAATCTGGACAAAGCCAGAAATATTAGGGGGAGAAAGACTAAAAATATGGATAGATTTTAAATATTGCTTTTATAAACTTAGAAAATTGCTAGAATAAAAGTTATTCTGTTACAAGCATTCACTGAAAGATATGAACCCTGAAACTCAAATGTCTGTCATTATTTACTGATTTCAATCATCAGTGATTTGTCAGAAAACTACACATTTTATGAAGAACAGACAAAGATTATGAGGCAAAAATCTGGGCAGTCGAAAGGAAACTCTGCCAAGTTTAGCCATCGGTTATGTTTTTTAGTTGCCCCTACTGAGTTGCGAGTCAACAAATGTATTGTCAGCTATCTATTTTGAAATCAACAAAAATACACAAGTTTTCAGGAAAGATTTGTGGGGGTATAATATAAAATTTTAAGTATTTCAGGATACTAAATACTGTTCAAAACAGTAAGTTTTAGAACAAGAAATGCATGTATAACTATATATGTTGTTTAATAGTAGGGAGTAAATGAATTAGAAAAAACTCTAAGAAAGCATTTTTTTCTGACAGAAAGGCCAGTTTATGACACAATTTCCCAGAAGAACTTAATATTAAATAATACAGAATTAGCTACCTTTGTGACACATAGAGATAAAAGCTTGGCTACTGACAGGCCTCCTGGGATCCAGTAGAGACCAAGGAGATGGTGGGGTGTGTAGGAATGAAGGCATAGGCTTGTCCATCCTGAGGCGATGGAGGCAGTCCAGTCTGCTGCAATGTTGGTACTTTCTAGTGAATGTGATGCACATCATGCAGTGAGAAGGAATGGGGATGAGGACTTTATATCGGCCTGGTCAAGAATTTGTGGTAGTTCAAAACATACGTTTGAGGAAGCAGCCATATGCTGTACATATGAAGAAAAGCAGGGCCAAAACATCAGTTGATAGAGGAGACATTAAGTAAAAACATGGGCAAAATGTGAGAAACTGTGGATGAAGGCTCAGCGATGCTTGACTCTTTCCCCAGTGATAATACAGAGAAAGAAACAATGAATAGGTTAGTAGAGCATCCTACAGCAAGAGCATTGGTTAAGGAAGAAAAAGCATATTAAAACAAGAGTGAACGAATTCAAAAATGCAGGAAACATATGTCGCTCTTTTATGTGTGTGTGTGTGGGGGTGAGAGAGTTTGGGTGTATGTGTGTGTGGTGGGTAAAGTTAAGTTTTTGGTTGAGGGATTAGCAACATATGAGAAAGGCAAAGAAGTGAACAGATTAGTGAGTCCAAGTCTTACAGCTATGATTTCTGAATCTACCTCCTAAGGATTTACTAAGATGGCTTGATGATACAATTTTTATGTTGAGATCTTGGTAGAATAGTCAAACAGTTGTGCTTGTTGAATGAAAGTGTGGTGAGATGCTGCAAAAAATCAGAAAAAAATAATTTTTGCCCTGTTTGACATTATATATACACAGTGCTGATTTATAAGTAGACAGAAGTTGTGAGAGGCAAAGCACCCTACAAGGGAATATAGAAGGCTTTTCTTTTTGAAATAAAAATGCGCACTTATTGTTTTTTCTTTCTTACTTTTCCTCTGTGTACTCATTCAGTGACCTGATTTCAGAATTTATAGAAACAGTTTCAGATAAGTGCTAATAGAGTGGTATGTCATTTTTTTTTTATTTGGTGTTAGTAAACTAGGGGACCTTTTTCCTCTTTGTAGGACTAGACCAATGGCTCCTTAACCTGCACTCAATCAATCCATTCATTTCATAGGGTAAGAACAACATACACCAACTTCAGTGACTTGTTCCTGCTTTGAGTACACCAGTAAGTCCATTCATTCCCCAATGGAAAGAGTCAGATAGCTGGGAGTAGAACAGCATGTTCATCCTGCAGAGTGCCTACCCCTACCTTACTGGACCCCCCTCCCTTGTAATGGCTGTCTGAGTTCTGTGCATACTGCTTGCCACAGAAAGGGAACTTCTACATATTCCCTTGGCTACATACATACATACATACATACATATATATGTACACTAGTAGTTTTGCTCCTAAGTTTATACTCCACAGCTGCAATAACTAGTACTCCTGCTTTGTTTCCCACACCACCATTCCTCATGCAAGGGCTAGCTAGCAGCAGACCGTCACTCCAACCTCCCTGCACAACATCTAATAAAACTTAGGACACCTGGGCAGGCATATTGATGGCTTTATTCCTCTATGCCACCAGAGCTGATGAAGCTAGGAGAACCTTCTATGGGTACTAGTACAGCAATGTACCATTTGGAAGTGTTTGTGGCATAGCAGAATGGTCTCATAGATAGAATTAAGGGGCAGATTTCGGTAAGCAAACAGGACTTGTTTACATAACTGACTATGCAGAAGGGCATACTGACATTGCTGCATATTGAAGAATTAAATATATGGGATACAGAATATAGCTGATTTACCTGGGAAGACATTTAAACAACTCTTATTCAGTATATTAACATTGCTTATACAAGTTATTTGTGGTTTAGGTAATTTGTGTGATTAACAAACTAATGCCTTACTTAGGTGATTTGATAATAGTGTAGATGCAATGTTTTCAAGTGGGCTGTGATAAATCCAAAGTATTATTTACCTCTGCATTCTAATATCCCAGGAGTTGTACAGGTGCAATATGTCAGACCAGGGCTGATTTTTAGGAGATGAACAAATAAGGTGTGTACTACATACCTGTAGTGGTTGCATAATCTGAAATGATTAGGTACAATGAGAAAAGAGAAAAGTAGTTTGACGTTATGGGATGTGTAGACAGACTGAAGAAAAGGAAAGTGTAATTGTGGTAAGTCTGAATTTATTACAAAGAGTGGCAGTAAAGTTGTACATTTTGTTTTGTTAGAAGCATAGTGAGGAAAAAAAGGAGCTTTAGGGGTAATGGACCAGGAGTTTACAAAGACTAGTCATCATTATGTATACTACAAGATACAACTCTGCTATAATCCAATAGCAAAAGTAGTAAAACGCCAGCTGTATGGTATTTCTTTCAGTGTGTATTTATCCCTGAAGCAATTATATCATTAAAAGGGATAAATATACTTGTGGAGTTTAAGGCTACAAATTATCCTTAAGAAAAAAGCGATCAGTGTGTTCCATTTCTGACTTTAGTATACCGTGACAGAAGAAGCATAGACCTTGAAATGTTTTGGACAAAGTGGATGTTAATTTTACACTACATGCAATCTTTGTAACAAACAGCACATATTTTCTTCTCGCTGCCAGAACAGAAAAAAGTTAAAAGCATCACATGAGAATCCCAAGAGGTAATTTCTGGAATTGTGCTTTGATTTAATTAATCATAAATCTGTTGGCCCACCCTTTAATGATGACTGGACGCATAGCTTTCTACACCGACCATCTCCAAAATATTTATGGCATTATGACATCACCCATCTTGAATATTCCTATTAAAGTCAGCTGTTAGAACGTGCCTGGAGTACAGTATCCATGAATATATGTCAGCATGGTATAAAGTCCAACATGCAAAGAGAAAGCAATAGTTGTAATGTCTTTGGCGTTGGCAGCAAATCTGTAATTAATATAGTAAATCTTTGAGGAATGACCTAAACAGAGATGAGTAATAATGTCACAGCATTTCAATTCTCCTTTCACCTTGGGTGCATTTGTCTTGCACAGCTGTTGTAAATGGTACTAGCATCTCTCATCTACATTATAAAAAAAGAAAAAAAAGGTCTTTCTAATGTTGGACAGAGCAATGAATGACTAACCTCATCTTTGTCTCCTGAGAGTTCAGAAAGCAAGATTTTCCAGACTTTGTGCTAAAAATATTTGCATTTGTTCCACTCCTCCTGTACAAACTTCTGAAGAAGCAATACTTGAAAATACACACAACAGTCTGCAGTGTTTGAAACTTCACATGCATAATATGACCGAGAGAAGCTGGGATTGAAATAGGTCCAATGGGATCAGTACTCTGCTCTGGTAAACAAATTCAAAATAAAATAAAGCATCCTTATCTGTCATGGTAAATAAATGATACAGCAGACAGCTGATATATTCAGAATTTCTTTTGCATGGTGCATGGCTTATGTCCGGACATACAAATGAGCATTTGAATGCATATGACTAAGGCTATAAGCAACTAACAAGTTTCTTTCTGTAGCTCTGAGTTTGATTCCTTCAGTTTATATTTGCCTAATGTTACCCTGAGAAAGTAACCTAAAAAGAGACTGCTCTGCTGCTATTCCTGAGGTAGAGTATCTGGATCTAGTGAGTTATAATTAAGAATAGAAAAAAATAAACACTACAACCTAAACCTTTAATTTTTAAGTACACTGTGATGTTCCCTCCTCTGGGCCAGCAGTCAAGGAGTCTCAATCCTCACCACTGACACCAGCAAGGGAACTTCACCTGAAACAAAAATAGATATACACTGTATTTCCAGTTGCAGCTCTCTACACCAAGCATAATTTCCCTTAAGAGCACACCAAGAGCACACTCAGTCTTGGGGCTGGGTTTCCCCTCTCTTTCCACGCCCCCAAATAAGACTCCCCACTGCCACAGCTGTATACTTGAGCCCTCAACTGAGTTTTCCAAGCCAAGTCCTCCAACACCCTCTTTGTGAAACCAGTGCTCAGTGTCCCGAGCTGACACACTCACACACTGAGATTTGATTTTCACACACACACACACACACACACACACACACACACACACACACACACACACACACACACACACACACGCACACACAACACACACACCTGGGAAAGGCTGACACAGATTTACCAGTTATGCCCCCTCTGCCCAGACTACAAGGTAGGTACTGCCACCAGAACACTCCAAAGCCAGCTACTCTAAGGGTCTTACAAGGGTATTCAATTATACTTAGTAAAATTAATACTAATACAAATAATAGTTTTTGACCAATGCAGCAATGCTTTTAGGAGCGGCCACAGTGTCACCAAAGAAATATAAGTACTCTCAAAGGTTAAACTATTCTGTAAAAGACCAGCCACAATGAAAAATGTTAATATACTTAATAATAAATAATAAAAGAACATCAAAATATTAAATATGTATTTACAATAAACACCAGAGTTTTAAGTACAGGAAATATTAAAAATAACATAGATGGATATCACGCAGATACAGAAAACAACAGTACTTAACTAATCTCACTATATTTTCCTGAGTAAAGAATTACTATTCCCTTTTTACTTACTAAAGCAAGGCAATATGAAGTGGGTGAGTGATCCTTGTTTGTCAGGTTTCAAAAACAGACTGCTCTGAGACTTCTGTCTCATCTAGTATTAAAACATCATTTCAGTGCTGGATTACAAAATTACATCACATACACCTGGTCATCTGACTCTAGTTCCCACACTACCTCCTTTACTAGAAACTAAACCAGAATTTATCACATATGTGTCATAATACACAAAGCACTTTGTTAAGATTTGTTATAGCATCTGGAAGCTATAAAACCATTTCAAAAACTTCTACCCTTCCAGGGTAACACTTAGTTCACCCCTTAAGCCAATACAGTAGGATTCTTAGTATTAGTGATGCCCCATCTCTGGCCCAGTAATCAAGGAGCCTCAATCTTCACCACTAGCACCAGTGCAGGATGTACATTGGGAGGATGACAAGTACACAAACAGTTTTTTCCACGTGCAGCTGTCTGCATCAAGTATAATTTCCCTTAAGAGCATACAGAGACCACAGTCAGTCTGGGGATGGTTTCTCACTCTTTCTCTGGATCCCAATAAGAATCCCCCACTGGCATAGCTACAGAGTTGAAATCTCAGCTGATTGACCAAGCCAAGACATTCAGCACCCTCTCTGACCAACCAGTGCTCCTTGCCCCTGCCCAATAGCTGATACACACACACTCTTTGAGGTTAAAGTTATGCACATACACACCTGAGAAAGGCTGGCACAGGTTTACTCGCTATGGTCTCTTCTGCCCAGACTATAAGGTAGCTTCCCCTACCAGCAGTCACTCCTTACCAGCTACTTTAAGGCCCTTAACAAAGGGTGTCCAGTCTTACTGTGCAATGTTACTATTAATACAAATAGTAGTTTGACCAAGAGCAAGGCTATTAGGAGTGGCCTACACAGTGTCACCAAATAAATATGCAAGTACTCTCAGAACATATATTTGTCTCAAGACAGATCAACCACAATGAGAGGTTTAACTATATTTAATAATAATAAAAGAACAAGAAAATACTCTTTATATGCTTACAGTTACATCAGAGGTCAAAGCCATAGGAAATATTTAAAACAACATTGCAGAACAGTCTCAAATAAATAAAGAAAAAACATCTAAGCTAAGCTTTGCTATATTCTTGACTGCATCTAAGAGAATTACTGTACTCTAATAACTTACTTCAGAGCAAGCAAGGCAGATGTGGTCAATTGATCTTGATGTTGTCAGGTCAAAGACAAATATAGAATACAGTCTCTCACTAAGAGACTTCCCAAATTAATATCTCAAATATTACTGCTGGGATAGCTTGCAGAATGACATCATTTCCTGTCACTTGACTCTATCCAAGGTGAAAACTGATGCACATGGTAGCATTTAGCATCTACCTGTGAAAATAAATAGAGAAGGGCTTTTCTTAGATCTAAGGCAGATCCTGGAAGTCATAAAACAATACAACACTTCCAACACAATACATAAAACATTTAGTTCTAGATACTGTGTCTGTTACTGCACTGAAACGTAAAGATAACATCCTTTTATTACATGACCATAAGGTAATTTAATTTCAGCTATTTTTCTGAAGTTAACCTCTTGTGTTTCAGTTTCCATTGTTAAAATGTATACATCTAAACAGCTACAGTAGTGCAGGTACATTTCTACTCTAATCCAGTAGGACATGCTGTGGTTACATCTTTAATCAGCACTTTGTAAAATATCTCGTCAAGACACGTCTGTACAAACCATCTTATATGGCATACAGTTCTAATACATTTGTAACACAAGAATATGAATCATGTTGATATTCACAAATAACATATAATTATTTACAAAATTCCTGATAGTTGGGCTGCCAGTATCTCCTTTCATGACACTGGTTTTCATAGACATTTTGTCTCTGGCTGCATTCAAAACTGTAAGACACAATCTTTATGGCCTAAACCAGGTAATTTAATTTCAGACTACTTTTAAAAGTTAGCTGGACTGTGATTAATCTCTACTCTTTGAGTATCCTCTTTTTCAATATATTAATTTTAACTGTTATAATACATTCTGACACACAGGTGTATTTCTTTTCTGTCTAGCAGGACCCACTGTTGGTACATTTTTAACACAAGCAACTTTACAAATACAAAAAAGTAGGCTCTGAACCAAGGTGCACTCAGGTAGAAAATGTATTACAAATAAAAGTAAGTGCTTTTGTACAGGATAATACCTGTACTTCTTCAGACAAAAGACAGGCCAGTACTGAGTAACATCCTTTAAATACATCCTCCCAAGATGCATCCCTAATAAATTATACCACATGATTAATCAAATAATTAGTATAAAAAAAGCACCAAAATCAGGCATCAAAGGAGCTTTGAATTTGTCCCCTGCCTTGCCTGTTTTTTGGCACTGCTCCAGGTCCTGCCATACCCTGTTACATCTCCTGCAATCCCAGGCCAATAAAAGTTCTGCTTTATGCCCATATGACCTGCAAAAAGAATGTCATGAGCTATGGCTAGAAGTGCCAGATGGTAGGCTCTGGGCACTAACAACTGCTGTATTACCTCACCCTCTAGCCCACCCTCAGCAGTCTACTCTCTATACAGTAACCCTTTGTCCCAGTATACAGACTCCCCTTTTCTTTTAGAATCAGATGCCTCCCTAGCTATTTCCCTCAAGCCTCTTATCATAGGGTACGAGAGCTGAGGTTGTCTAAACTCTACCTTTGTGATCCTTCTCAGCTTCCCTTACACACGAAGTCTAAGAACAAAATGCTAAAATCCACTGTATCGCTGCACACCTCAGTGTCTTGGGAAATCCACACACTGCTGCTCTATTAAAATGCACCGACGACCTCAAGCAGTAAAAATTGCAAGCAAATGATCCAAATGGCAAAAAAAAGCTGTAAATGTAAAGGAGCTACTTTAACTAATGAAGGCATGGACAAAAATAATTTGGACAAAAATAATTCAGATGTTATAGGTAACAATATTATATTGAATACAGATCCTATCAAGATTTTTTTAGATAAAAATTGTGTTTTTGATAACGTACATTCTAATGCGGATGTCAACAAGCCGCATTATATGAAGGATAAGCCCACGGGTACATTAAAGGAATTAGTTTATGCCCTAGGTAGAAA
This sequence comes from Protopterus annectens, assembly GCF_019279795.1. Taxonomy (NCBI): domain Eukaryota; kingdom Metazoa; phylum Chordata; order Ceratodontiformes; family Protopteridae; genus Protopterus; species Protopterus annectens. The sequence continues at coordinate 1,054,762,871 of NC_056743.1, forward strand.
GTTAATTCAGATAAAATTAAATTGGATAATGCTTATTTATCCAAATGCATTGAAATGCACGTAGTCCCTATGGGTCTCAGTTTTTTTAAATACCCAATGGGATTGGATGTCACAGAGAATATTATACAGGAATTCAATAATTTTTTTGACCAAAGTGGTTTCAAATACATGTCACTACTCATGAAGTTTAATGATGAAAAGTTAATTCATTTAATACAGGAGGTGGAAGATTTAAATAATTTGATTAGGAATGATTTACTTTTTTCCCAATGGGAGACATTGTACATTAAGCAGTTTTCGAATGCAGAGTATAATAGACAGAAGGTTTATGGTCGGAAAATGAAGAAATTCCACAGAGATATGGAACATTATAAAAGTGGGAGAGCCTATTTGTGGGATAAGAACAAATATAATACCAACAAAAATAAAAACACTAATTACAATTCTCACATCAACAGACACACTGTAGAGAATTATTCAGGAAATGGTAAGAATTATACACATCCAAATCATCAAACAGTGGATAATTCTGATTTTTTATACACAGAACACAGAAGAAGGGAAAAATATTGGACCAGGAGGAATTGGAGAGGACAGCAGTATCACCAATATACAAGGCATCGGTGATGATAAAAGAACAAGAAGGTTCTATTGCAGATAGGGACGATACAGCACATGACAATAAAGATGAAAAAGGTATTATACACGATGGTGTTATTTTTACCTATAGGAATTTCAGCATTTATAATTACACTGGGTATAAACTTTCCACGAGCCATTTTGATCTGTTGTCTAAAGGGATTAAATATATTCCCACCAATAAGTTTAATATAGTAGATTGTATTGGAGAAGTCAAAAGGTATGTCAGGAAATTGAATTTGGCTATCAGTTTTAAAGATACACGAGATGTAGGTACTCCACATCATACATATAATATTTTAAAAGTACCGAAAAAGAGGAGTACGTATATACCCCCCATGCACCCTACTATTTCAATGTATGATAAAGTAGTGACTCGACAACTTTATCAGCTCAATAAACAGTTAGCAGGCACTCAATTTCAGTCCAATCTTACTGTTGCAGAACACAAGGTATTACAGGAATTGAAGAATGTCAAAAGCATTAGAATTATGAAACCAGATAAGGGGGGGTATTGTTATTTATGATAGTCTTATGTATACATGCAAAGTACACAATCTACTGTATAACTCAGGTAACTATTCAAATGTTTCCCTTAATGAAATTAATATTGGTAATAGGATTAACATTGACATATACGAGTATATAAAAGTAGATTATCCCACTTTAGCCACTATTGTGGGTATTCCGAAGGTATATAAAAGAATAGAGGATCCCCTTTTAGACCAATAATATCAGGGAGCAAATCCAAGATTTTTCCCATGGGCAAAGTGATTGACACATATTTAAAACACATATATGGTAAAATTTCACACTTAGTTAAAGACTCATGGGAATTTTTAAGAAGTTACCCTATCTATTTATCTCAAAAAGATATACTTTTTGTGACTATTGATGTAATTGACCTGTTCTCATGCATCCCTAAGGAGGAGGGACTTGAGGCTTTTGCATGTAGTATCAGGAAATATGCAGACATCAACTGGGATACCACATGTCTCCTCATTGACATGATGTCACTAGTTCTCGATCATAACTATACATTCTTTGAAGGGGAACATTTCAGGCAAACCAGAGGAGTAGCGATGGGAGCCGCTTGTGCTCCCATCTATGCTAACCTGGTTATGCTTGAGTGGGAAGAGATCAATATATTTGAAAGTATATACATGAAGCATATCAAATATTATTCCAGATATTTGGATGACATCTATCTGGTATGGGACGGAGGAGACAATTTGTTGGGCCAATTTTTGGAATACATCAACAATACCAATAGTTTTCTGAAATGTACCTTTTCTAAAAACAACAAAGGTCTAGCATACTTAGATACATTAGTTAGTAGAGAAAACAACATGTTTAGTTCTAAGATTTATAGGAAAAATACATTTACAAATGATTATTTAGAATTTTCCAGCAATCATCCTAAGAGGCAGTTTATGAACATATATAAAGGGCAACTCATTAGAGCAGTCAGGATGACATCTGTATATAGTGACATGTTAAATGAAGTGATATTCATTACCTCATTATTTAAGGATAGAGGTTATGATGTCAAAGCTATGTCAAAAGTTAAGGATCATGTCATTAATGAATGGGGGAAAAATACACGCCCCTGTTGGGAGAAAGATACAACAATAGTGTTGTTAAGGAGATATCTAAAATGACTGACAAGACGAGAGATGACAGGTCTTTTAATGGGACATGCATTTTGGAATATGGAGTACACACAGGTAAGGTTAAGAAAATTCTGACCGATAATTGGCATATAATCTTAGCCGATCAGGAAGTTGTACCTATTTTAGGTCATGGCCCCAGATTTGTTAATAAAATTGGCATCAACGTTAAGCTAATTTTAGAGAGAGAGCATTCCTATAAGACTCCCTTATATAAGAATACAAGTAAATGTGGAGCTTGTAGTCAATGCCACACTATATTTCAGGGTGATAGTATGGTGTTGGACAATTATAACCATACTCACATCAGGTTTTGTGGAGGAAACTGTCAAACCAAAATGGTCATCTATCTTGCCATATGTAGGAACTGCACTGGGTTCTACATAGGCAAGACCCAAAGGAGGTTTAATAGATGCATTTACTCTCACCTATACAGTATTAAAAGAAAGGATGAAAAAAATGCTCTTTATAGGCATATTAAAGCGCATGGTGATAATCATTACTTTAATTTTGGTATTGTAGAGACTTTGAAGGTTGACCCAAGAGGGGGAGACTTCAAAGGTATGCTCTTATATAAAGAACTCTGGTGGCAAATTTATACCGATGTTTCTGTTTTACCTGGTTTTAATGACACCATATCTTTTAAACCATTGTTGTCTTTGAATTGATTACAGTTTTTGGTATGTATTGTATTGAGTCAAAAGAATATTGGAGTGTCAATTAGGTACACATTAATTGTACAAAAGTTTTTATATTCCCTGTGACTATTTTATATTTTGATACATATTTTACAAATATATTTTCATACATATTTTTATTCTTACTTTTTAACTGATATCCCTTGGATGTTTGATATATATTTAATATATCTTTTATTTTTTGCATTCCAAGGTTATTATGGTTATGTTATTATTATAATTATGGTTATAATTTATTATATTGTATGCAACATAATAATCAATCATGGTAGGACTATAGGGTTTGGTAATGGGTGTGTATGACTTTAAATTTTGTAAGAGAGATTCAAATGTATTGGCGCCAAAAAAGTTATTTAAGATGAGATTTCATCAGTTTTTGTGTTCTGATGAAGCTTGTGTTTATACAAGTGAAATCGTTTAACCTTGGAGTCTGGATTTTTTATTTGATTAAATCATTTACAGCTTTTTGTCGCCATTTGGGTCATTTGTTTGCAATTTTTACTGCTTGAGGTCGTTGGTGCATTTTAATAGAACAGTGGTGTGTGGATTTCCCAAGACACGAAGGTGTGCAACGATACAGTGGATTTTGGCATTTTGTTCTTAGTCTTCCCATTGTTCGCATTGGTGGTTTTCTTACACAAGATGTCTGGTGTCTTCTGACAACGGTGCCTCACTGTCAGCCAGGGTATTACCACTCACTGGCCTTGCAGTCATCCTGTCCAAGGGACCATCATTACCTATCAGCAGCTGTATCTCACCTTCAGACTCACTGCTACATAGGTTCATAGGTTCATAGGTTCATAGGTTCATACTAGGCTATCTGCCCAAGGGCATTTATAAAACTATGCCTATCATTTTGTTGTGCCTCTGTCAAACAGTGTGCTGAAGTAATCCCCTGGGGGTATATCTGCAATCTCCCATCCATTGGTCAAGAGATTCCTCTTGAAGAAGAGAGGAGCCTCTCTGCCTCACATGTACCGATTTTGTTGATGAATCTGTCCCTCCAGCACGCTTCTATTTATAACCTGCAGTCAAGGTTTAAGTCTCCGCCCTGTGGTCTGAGGGAGATCTGATTTTTGAGGTGAAGCATATTCATCAAATGGGTTTGACATGGCCTTATATGTCAGGCACACAGGTCACCTGCAAAAGCTGCATGAGACTGAATAGAGCTGGAGTTCTCTTCAGTCGCATAGCATAATTAATTTATATTTTTTTACCCTTTTTCCTTTTTGGTTTTTTGCTTTTTTTCCTTCTGCAGCAGGTGGGGGGATGACCTCCCTGATCTAGATGTGAAATCCTTTCATGATCAGGTGGTGATATAGAAGGTTTTCCTAACTACTTCTTTAGCAACAGTCAAGCGAAAGCGAACCTACAATGTCACCCCTGATCTCTGATTCTGATTTCTGTGCTCAGTGGTTGCCAGGTATATATATGCTAGCTAGTTAGTAGCCTTATTTTTCCAAAGGGTATGACTATGCATTTTTTTCTTTTTCATGGCTCTGGCACCAGTTATCCATTTCTGTGAGGCCTCTTCTGAGGCCCCTTCTGTCAGATGTGTTTGCAAACTTTGTCAGCCATAACCCCTCCTGTGTTTGCTTGTACTTCAGAAAAGTAGATGCCGAAACAAGAGGAGACCCACTGGACTGAGCTGTGTGACACACCAGCTTTGACAGGTGGAGTCTGACATGGCTCTCAGCAACTCTGACCCTGTCACTTAGCTTAGCTGGTTTGCAACCCATCTTGGTATATGTGTGGGTTTACATTTTGATGATGATTTTTTTTTTGACCTGTTGCCAGGTCGAGGTAGGCTGTATGGGACTGCCTTCCTCATCAATGGCTCCTGGTGACTGTGTCAAAAAAAAAAACAAAAGTTTAGAGAGGCAGGATGCCTTTGACAAAGCCAACAAACTGAGTTGGATCCAAAGTCAAGTTCCTATGTCTTTGTTATATGAGTTCCATTCCCTGGCTTTGGCTTTGCAAGGCTTGCTTCTTCGGGTGTCAAGGGGTGGTAATTTGGGGGTCTGTGTCTGTGGAGGCACCGCTTATGAAGTGACCAGTTGGTAGCTTCCTCCCTGAAAAAGCCTCCTCACCAGCCCTGGTTTCAGGTGTGGGGTCTGTCTAGGTCTCCCCCAGGCTACAAGACTCACATACCTGTCTCCAAGCCTGACTGCATGTAACTGCATGCACACAAGATGTTGCATTATCAAAATCATTCCCTATCAATACTTCTGGAGGGATATCCTCAAAAACACCTACTTGCTCGATTCCTTTTCCACCCTCCCAGTCAAGGGAACCCTGACCAATGTCATTTGGAATGGAGTCCCTCCTAAAGCTCTGACTGGAATGGACTTCCTAAGCAAGTACTGCTCCTCTTTAGCCACTGCAGGCATCACAATGGTTATGTCAGAGGCTGTGTGTCTCTTAGAAGTGGTCTATTTTCCATCCACTAAGATAGGATATAAACTCTAGCAATGGTTTGGTACCCCAATTGTCTCCAGGCAACTTACCACTGGCATACTGTTATTCCCACTTCCTACCCCTAAGAGTTTGGTGGTAGGGTCGGGAGTTATGACAGTGCCATTGTTTGATGTTACAGTGAAGTGGAGGGGGGAGGACTTTTTCGTAGGAGTAAAGAACAATAATTTGTTTTTTTTGTTCTCCACCTTACTTCTGTGGACATCTGTATGCTATATGATCCCACTAGTTACATTTAAAACATCTAACCCTTGATACTGGTTGTGTACCTGAACTAGTGGCTTCACCTGTTACTGGTGGACTCTGTTGGGGTGGTTTAGGCTGCCCATGACGGGTTCCTTTATACCCTTGTGCAGCACTGGGTAGACCCCTTCTTTTGCAGTGATGCTCTGCTTGCTAAGTAGAGATCCTTTTTTCCCCAGCTCATAGCCAGAGTTACACTCCTGGTCTGCCAAAGAGATTCTCATGTCCTCAGGCAAAGTGCTAATGGCTTGTTCCCTCACCAAAAGGTTTGCCAGCCTTTCAAAAGTGGTGACCTGACACCCACTTACCCCACCTATGAAAATAAGTGCTTAACTCAGCAATATAATCACATACACATTCATCTGCCTTGTGTCCATGCTCACAAAACATTTTCTGTAAGTTTCAGGTGTTAACATAAAACATTCCAATAGACATTGTTTAACTTTATCATAGTTTAAACAGTCAGTACCAGACAATTTGGAAACAGCAGTTATAGCTTTAACATGGAGTAAGGGGGCCAGGATCCATACCCAGAGCCCTTGGTCAACATTATACTGTTTACATACTCTTTCAAATATATTTATTTATTTTATTTTTATTTTATTTTACATTTGTTGACCGGGCTAGTCCAACTGGATATATGTCCATTTTCAGTGGAGGCCCGGGGAGAAAAGCTCCTACATAGATAGAAATTCATAAACACAATAAAAAACAATATATTTGTAATCCTAGAGCACATTTGTAAACAACTTGTAAAGTATCCTTACAAGACTAAAGAGCAATTAAAATCATAGATTTAGAGATCAGGAACTTAACGTCAATAAAAAGGGAAGAAATAGTATACCATAACTGGAAGTATGAATATAGAGTGATGAGAAAGTAGTTTAAGATGTAATATTTTAGTGGTGTAGTAAATAGCAGGACTGAATTGATATAAGAGCAAGAAAACTATGATACAGCAGGATTGTGATGATACAGATGTTGAAGACTCATACATACTGTTGTCAGCTAAGGGAGCAGGTAAAACGCTAAGTTGGGTTATGTAGAAAAACTTAGAAGTACAGAGTAAGATAGCTAACTGCACATAAGATGTAAGGTTAATGATAGGTACTAGCAGTGCAGTAGTACAATGAAAAGTGAAAGGTGAGAGTAGTAGGCAGTAGCCTTTTAGTCTGGGTTGGTACAAGGGCAAAGCCAGTGAGTCTTGAGGTATGTTTTAAGTAGCTTTTTGAAAAGTGGTGTAGAGGAGTCGAAGGTTAGTTCACTAGGGAGCTGGTTCCAGGTTTTTCCTACTGTGTTGGTGAATAGAGAGTCCTCAGCCCTGTTATTTGATTTTGTGGTGGATACTAGAAGTTTCCTTGATGAGCGTAGGGTTTTAAGATTATTGTAGGGGGAGATGAGCGTAGTTAGTATAAGAGTATTGCTAGGATGATGTAGGGTTTTGTGGGCAGTAATAAGTTGGTGAAAGAGAAGCTGATTAGGTAGTTCCAGCCATCCTAGCTATTTGAGATTGTGACAGTGGTGGGTTCTAAATGGGGATCCAGTGGCAAATCTGGCAATGTTATTGTAGGAGATATTAAGCTTGTTGAGGTTGTTTTTTGATAAGTTAGTATAAATGAGAGAGGTGTACAGGAGGGTAGAGATAAGATGGGTATGGGCAATTGTAGTTCTAGCTTTTGGAGTAAGAAACTGTTTTAGCCTATAGAGAGAGCCTAGTTTTTTGTTCACTGACTTTATTGTAGTATTTATATGAGTATCAAAGATGAGGTTGTCATCTATAGTTACCCCTAAGAGTTTGGTGGTAGGGTCGGGAGTTATGACAGTGCCATTGTTTGATGTTACAGTGAAGTGGAGGGGGGGAGGACTTTTTCGTAGGAGTAAAGAACAATCATTTGTTTTTTTTGGGGTTAAGGAGGAGACAGCGTTGGACGAACCAGTTCTCAACTATGTTAAATGTTGCTTGGGTGAGGGACTGCAGTTCAGAAATGGATGAAGCAGAGCATATTAATGTTGAGTCATCTGCATATTGTATGCAGGTGGCTTGTGGAGTATTCATGTTTAGATCATTGATAAACAGAGAAAATAGGAGAGGGCCCAAGATGGAGCCTTGAGGGATGCCCAAGGTAAACGAAAGAAGGGTGGAAAGGTTATTCTCCGAAAGAACTGCTTGTTTTCTGTTTTCTAAATAGGAGTTGAGCCATTTTAGTGCCTGAGTATTAAGAGAGTGGGACTTAAGTGTACTCAGAAGTATCTGGTGGTTTACCATATCGAAGGCTTTCGAGAGGTCGATAAAGAGAGCAGAAGAAAGAGTATTGTTATTGCGATGTTTGTTGAGACAGTCCAAAAAGGATAAGAGGGCAGTGGTGGTGCTATGGAATGGCCTGAAACCATGTTGACAGTTTGCTAGTATGTTATTTTGTAGTAGGTGGTCTAATAGTTGGTGGTGGATACATTACTCCATGATTTTTGCTAGTGGGGAGAGTAATGCTATATGAATAAAACTATCAAAATTATCAACTTCTGTAAACTGTGAAAGAAATTTACTGACTACTTTATTGCTACTGGGGTTCAGTTATTCCCTTCCCCATTACCTAAATTGACCCTGATGAAGAGACATCATCTCTCTCTCTCTCATGTTGGTGCTGTTTCTCATTTTCTTCAGCCTCCAACCATCGCAGTTTTCTGGTGATTCTAATTCTATATGTTTTGCCTGTCGCATTCTCTCATTTTCCCTCAGCCTCCAAATGCTGCAGTCTCTCTGCTGATTCAAATTCCAAATGTTTGGTCTCCAGTTCAAGTCTCTTTAACTGCAGATGGATTCTTTGGACCTCTGAGGAAAGAGTGAACTGCCTTGTTTCTGGGGGCTGCACACCCCCATCACCAGACTGGCTGTCTTCCTGGTTGCTGGTCCATGCCGCAGCTGAGATTAAGGCTGAAATCATTTCTTTAGTCAGGTTAGCATGCATCAGTCTGCTGGCTTTGCACATCTTGACCAACTAGTTCTTTGCCAGTTTGCCATAATCCTCTGCTGACATCTTTGCCGGTGTCTCTGACTAAATTAAAGTAACAAAAAATAAATAAAACTGTTGTGAAATTGAAACTCTGTATGTTTACCTTGTGGCTGCTGAAAGTGCACACACCTTCAGTGACAACTGCCCACAGGATACAGAAGTTCTATTAATATCCACACCACTGCTCACCAATATGTGATGTCCCTCCTCTGGGCCAGTAATTAAGGACTCTCAGTCCTCACCACAGACACCAGTGTGGGGCGTTCACTTGGAACAAAAATAGATACACACTATTCTCAGATGCAGCTCTTTGCACCAAGCACAAAATGGTACATTTTTAACATAAACAGCTTTACAAATTTTCAACACAAGTACCTGTACAAATCAGTATGATATACAAATGGCATATAATTCAGTATCCTCTGTTGAAATATATTCATATCAACTGTTACAATACAGACTGACATACAAGTATTTTTCTTTTCAGTCCAGCAGGACCCACTGTTGGTACATTTGTAACAGAAGCAGCTTTACAAATACATTTTCAGCACAACCACCTGTACAAATCAGTTTGATATACAAATGACATAATTCTTTACAACATTCTAGCTAGCTATGCTGGCATATGTTACATATCACTGCCCTGCTTCTCCTGGCATAGCTGGCAATACCTCACATCATCATATACATGACGGAAGAACATTTCTCAGCTTTACAAAACTTGAGGCAAGCAACATTGCAGAAAGGATATCGTGTGCCAAGGCAAAAAAGGGTAATGGCTATAAGGAAGAATCCCCATATCGTTCTAATATGAAATGCCAGCTTTCAAAATACCAGTGAGGTGATATGCTGAAAAATAATGCCCGACACACAGAAGACTGTTAAAAGCAAGTTGTGTGTTGTGGGAGGTAAGCCTAACCCCCAAACATATATATATATATATATATATATATATATATATATATATATATATATATATATATATATATGTATATGTGTGTATTTATGTGTATATATATATATATATATATATATATATATATATATATATATATATATATATATATCTATATAGTTCCACTTGAAACCGCCGAATGTTCATAACATCAAAGTTCTGATCATTGAGACCAGAACATCGAAGGTTCAAAGTGGAAGTGCCAGGTAAGTAAAAATTGTAAAATTTGGGGTGTGTATGCAGGGCAGCAAGGTGCCCTGCATGTTGTGTGTGTGTGTGTGTGTGTGTGTGTGTGTGTGTGTGTGTGTGTGTGTGTGTGTGCCATCTGAGTGCTGGCATTGCAGGTAGGGTATGGGAAATCTCTTGTTTAGCACTGCCGTATAAAGTGGTAAATGGGAGATTTCCCTTACCCTACTGTAGTGCGATCTCGGAGTTGGAATATTAAAGTAGGTGGGTTGTGGGGGGGGCGCAGTGAAGCCCCCCTGTATAAAAATAGTTTTTGTAAGTTTTTTTGTTTTTGTGTGGTTCATTTTGAACCTTTGATGTTCTGAACATCGATGTTCTGGTCTCGATGATCAGAACTTCGATGTTCTGAACATTCGATGGTTTCAAGTGGAACTATATATACATATATACATATATATATATATATATATATATATATATATATATATATATATACATATAGATAGATACAGATAGAGATAGATAGATAGACAGATAGATAGATAACTCTGTGGTCAGACCAAGTTGAAGGGAGAAATCCCAAACGTTACACTGGCATTTTGTTTTGTTAGTTGCACAGTGAAAGAAAAAAAAGAAATAACAATCAGTGTTGTATTTTTTTCTCTTCTGGCTAGAGATGCTTGAAGGACTTCACCTCAGCCATCTCTGGAAGACTCCTCTATACTTTCCATGTCATTGATTCATTCCCTCACATCCCTTATATACATATGGTACAGTATTTTTATACCACTTGTAGCTCATACTGCTTCTTCAGACACACACACACATAAAACCATGCATGGATGCAAAGAAATAGTGAATCAATAGCAGTACTGTAAACAAAACAGCATTCCAGTGATTTTCTGTTTCCATATGTTTATATACAGCACTCACCTGAAACCTCATTATAACAAAAGTTCACTTTGCCAACATACAAATCCCTAAAAGTACAGTCATTTAAAATCTAAAAACAAAAACACACAAATTCTCCAATATTTTTGCAGGGGCAAGCCCGCCTGCACCCCACCTCACACCCCTGCAAATTACACATACTAACTCTAAGATCGCACTGCAGTGACACCAAGGGTAGATTTCCCTATCCTTACTGTAGCACGATCTCCATTTGAAAGCTGCAAGCAGTGTAAAATAACGTACCATATGCTGAAAATTGCTGACACTACCATCACATCTGTCATGCCTCATAAGTGGGACAGTGTCTGAGAAGTTACATAAAAGCTTTATACCTGTACTTCTCGCAGTACCAGCAACATAGTAACTAAGTTCATTAAACACACGTCTGCAAAGTTAATTTACATAATAATGATGTTTCAGCTATGCCCCCCCCCCACTCCTCCATACTTAAATATACCAACTCCAAGATTGCACTACAGTGATGAAAAAACATCAAAATAATGAAAGCGGCCAAGCGATTTCTTTCCCAGGGAAAGAATTTGCTTATATGCCAATTCAGTATTTTGCTGTTTCGTGCTTTCAAGTTCGATCAAGCCGCAGTCGATCATATAATAGGGAACCTATATATATATATATATATATATATATATATATATATATATATATAATGTGTGTGTAGGTATAGATATATAGATATAGGTATATCTGTACACATACGTACAGATATATATCCACAGCACAACAGCATAAAGATACACCAGATAGATAGCCTGCTCCACAGGACGACCATCAGGAAAAGCATAAAATGGAGCAGAATAGAACAATAGCCAGCAGTTAAAAAATGAAACGTCTTTAATGGAATCCAAACATAAGCGCTTTCACAGTTGCTCATATTGCTTCTTCAGACACACACACACACACACATAAAACCATGCATGGATGCAAATAAATAGTGAATCAATAGCAGTACTGTAAACAAAACAGCACTCCAGTGATTTTCTATGAGAAAAATTAAACAATTAGTTGTAGCTAGACCACTCGTGGTGAACTAGGTGCAGACTATTCCACTATGTATTTGATTATGTGTGAGAAAGCTAATTTTAAGCCAGGATTTCCCAGTTGGGTCCAGGTAGGTATCCACTGAGGATACCTGGATGTTTTAAAATGAAAAGTTGACTGCTAAAAGAATTTGTGAGATGTTTCCAAGTGCAATGTGGACATATGGGGAGACTTGCTTTCTTATTTATTTTCTAGCAATTGCATTTGATTATGTCATTGGGTGTATTGACTTTGGGAGGACAAAGGTATGAATGTTTAATGATTTCTCTGCATGTGCTTGATGTTTTAGCTCTTAAAAATCAGCTGCACGGTCATGCAGAAATTAAAAAAAAATTCTTGGGTGCTGTTTACTTCCTTTTAGGAACTTTTTCCTTTCCACACTGTTATTTGACTGTGGTGTTGTTATATATAAACTTGGGACTATGGGGGGGTCTGGCATCTGCATGTAGGGTGTGCCTCCTTACAAAAACACTTGCTTTGATTATTCCCACTTGTGTCAGTCTTAGGACATCTTTTGAGGTTGTGTGACCAATCATTTGAACTGGAGTTCTCTTGTTTAAAAAATTCACAATACAAGCATGTCTACCATAGATGTATTGTATTGCTGTACTGTAGCTGTTACTGCATTTTTGCTTTCAGCTTTCTAGTCTTTTTCAGGTTTGTGTTCCCAGATTGTGATCTGGGGGCAATAGTTCTTCCTTTTAGGGCTGAATTATTTCCTTTTAGGGTTGCATTATTTCTTTAAAAATCAGTTCTTTCTTTCTTTTTATGGATATAGGGCCTGATTACGAAAAACTTGCAGTCTGGCCCTTGGTGTAAACCTGTTGATTGATAGGCCTTACACTAAATTAGGTCACTTACACTGAGAGCTTTTGGAATTAGATCAGTCTTACACTGGGATCAACTCTTTTGGAATGTGGCCCATAGTCTTCAAAGTTCAGTTCTCACTCTCTCGGTGTGAATATATGTGTGTGTGTGTGTGTGTGTGTGTGTGTGTGTGTGTGTGTGTGTGTGTGTGTGTGTGTGTGTGTATGCTCGCGCACATTTGTATATTTTTTCAATTAGTTCATTAGTTCTTTTCTTTGTATTGTTGGATTTCTTTCAGGTTTAGAATTCATTTTGGATGCCATTTTGTTTAACTGTGCTATATTCATTATTGTTTAGACACTTCACATAATTTCATTTGCTATTAAATGCATATTGAATATTGTTATGATACGGACTGCCATTTTTTTATGGTCTTTTTGAAGTTTGATTAAGGGATGAACATAGTTTATCTAGGGAATAATATTTATTATACTTGGTGCCATAGTGCTTAGCATACCTTTCAACTTATTTGCTCAGTATTTCTGGATAAAGTCAAACATAATGACAGGAAAAATGGCCAAAATCAGGGACATATTTTAAATATTGTTTTTGTATGCTTAGAAAATTGCTAGAGTAACACATATATTTTCCGAATGGTAGGAAATCTGAAATACAAATAACTGTCATTATTTCGGGACTGCAGACCTAAGTAATTTGCCAGAAAATACACAATTTTTTTTCAAGGAACAGATCAAAATAAAAGGCAAAAATATATCTACATTCTGCAAAGTACTGGACAAATTGAGAGGTATGGTGGTGCTGAGAGTTTTATGCAATATTTAGTATTAGGGTTGGTGTTTTTATCCGCATTGGTGCAACAGTAGCATTGTTGCATCACAACAAGAGGTTCTCCTGTTCGATTCTCGGCTGGAGTGCGGGGAGTGCCTTCTGTGTGGAGTCTGCATGTCCTCCCCGTGGTTGGGTGGGCATTCGAAAGACATGCGTAAATGGGCATGCCTTCCTTGAATGTTGGACAGCGAGCTGGCACCTCAGCGTTTGTGAAAATCTAACTGCCAATCATTAGCGGACTGGAGTTCCGCAGTGGCGACCCCTAACTGGGAAAAGCCGAAAGACAAACAACAACAAGGGTTGGTGTTTCAAAAAATGAATGTATAGTGCTTATTGTTATTGTTAACAGTAGAATGCAGTGATAGCTATGGTTAAAGTCAACTAATACAGGCCACTGATTATGCTTGAATGCTGATAAATGCTCAATGACATAGCTAGAGTTGTGAAGAAGAAAATATTTTATACTGCTTATCCTACACTGTTATATCTATGTTTAATGTGAATGTATATGTATACAGACAGACAAACACACACACATAAATGCATATATATATTTATATCTATATCATATCTATATCTATGTCTATTTATATCTACCGATCTAATGCAGGGTACCAGGTTTAACAGAAAGCCATTTGTGTTTGACATTCTAATGTGTAGTCACAAATATGAGATTTATTTTATTTTCATGTAAATACTGAAATTGTCATAACTTGGAAATTTCACTTTTCTCTGAAATATTGTGGGCTTGACTTAATAGTAGGTAGAGTGGGGAAATGTATGGTGGATTTGCACGCCAAAAAATACTTTATCAGTAAAACAGTGAGTTTTCATCATTGCTGTTTCACTGTCTAGTCAAAAATTAGTGCTACCACTGCTAAGTATTGGCTGTACCAAACTTTGTTCATGGATCCATTTCATATCTATTCTAGATGTGTAAATGTGCATGTGTGTGTGTGTGTGTGTGTGTGTGTGTGTGTGTGTGTGTGTGTGTGTGTGTGTGTGTGTGTGTGTGTGTGTGTGTGTATGTATAGATACAGTTATCGCTATATACATCTATTTCTATTTCAGTGCATCATTGACCCAGTACACTGACATTCTTTACTTCAACCAGAAAAGGTTGACATAAAAAAATAAATAAATAAAATAAATAAATCAATGTTTTATGCTAAGGGACAAGTCCCCGGCACCTCCCATATGGAGGGACGTGCCCCTTAAATCCCTGCTAGTTGAATATATCAGTTCTGAGATTACACAAAAGCCTGGAAAAGGTAGAATCCGACTCCCCACTGTCTACTAGTCCTACTAAGTGAATTCCAATAAGAATTGTCATTTTGACAAAAAAGTCAGCACCAAAATATTTGACGTTGCGAATATGCAGTGAAATCCACAGAATATATATATATATATATATATACATACATACATACACAGTTACACAATGAGCCCCCCTATTAATATTCCAAAACATGCATGCTGATTGGCCAGTGTGCCCGTTGCAAATCCCACAATATACCAATGAAAAAAAGGTCTGGTCATCTGAACTTTTCCGTTGGTATAAAGTGTCCAAAACTTAAAAAAAAAAAAAAAAACACAGCAATGGAGACTTTCTTTTCTCTCTTGCTTCCGTTTCAAAGCATTGATGTACTGGGTATGGGTGGGAATGCAGGAGTTTCTTCCTCTCTCCACTTCCTATCTACTACTCTCGCACCTTATTCTGCTAGGCTATACTGTACTATTTTTCCTATGTCCACTACTGATCTCCCATCACTCTCAATCTCCACTTCCTACATGTCCTACTTTTAACTCTCCTCTACATTTTGAACTAAGAACTTATGTATTGTAGGTATTATATTACCTTAGAACTTACATTTTCATTGTTAGAGTTGTCTTTGGTTGTAACAACCTTTTTATTCGCCATGTACATCTGTACCTAAGTTTTTACTAATATCTGTTTCACTCTTGCCTTGCAATTTGTTACATCCAATATTCTGTCTTACTGTGGAGCTTTTCTCCCTGGGTCTCCACTGAAAATGTGCTCTAGCTCAGTTGGACATACCCGGTTAACAAATGTCAAATAAATAAATAAATAAAGTATGCCTCCTCATTCTAAAAATGTGGGTATAAATGACATATTGCAACAATACTGATTAGAAGCTTGTCTCATTGCCATCTGATTTTGTGGATCAAGACGTCTGCTTTGGGTGTCCAAACCTGATTTTACATATTGTCATAATGTCTCCTACTGCTCTGAAGTTCTTTTATTCTCATTTCTGAAAAAGCTTTTAGAAATTTGTTATAGAGTCGCTTAAGTTCTGCTGTGTGTATAGCACAGATGATTACGATCAGGTCTCTGGTCATAACCGACCTGTTATGTGTTCAAGAGGTCTATGTCTAAAAGACATCAGTAGTTTATTTATTTATTTACCAGGAAAGTCTGACTTGGAATGAGCCAATATTCAGTGGAGGCCTGGGGAGAAATGCCCCAGATGCATGTCTTTGTAATTATGATCAGAGACATAATTGCAAAAGCTTGTTACACAATTTGGTTTGCTTTTTTATGAGTAAGCACAAAATGTTTACATCTTTTAATAGCTGTGACCATTTTCCAGTCAAATTGTTTGGTAGATGATACCTCTTTAATGCAATACTGGTCTTTAAAAGGCGGTATTGCATTTCAGGTGAGACTTGAGCACTGTACTACTCTGTCTGTGAACCAAACTGTAGCAACTGCATTATAAATTACAAAAAGTACAAAACGGACTATTCAAAGGGTTCAGCTTACCCTAAACATGCTACTAAGGCTGCTCAATCATGATGTGCCCCCTAATGGGAATTTGGATATGGATGACATCACATCCTTGCTGCCCTTCTGCAGCTGTCTGGTATTCTGCGGCAGTTCTGATGTACTGCGCATACATATGCCTACACAGTACATCAGAGCTGTGGGCAATAGCAACGGAGAAAGCAAGATCTCCGTTGCTTTTTAGAAACTGTTTTGCTATATTAAATGGGTTTAACATAGCGAGACAGCTTTAAAAAAAAGCAACGAAGAATCTCCGTTGCTTTTTTTAAAGCTGTCTCGCTATGTTAAACATAGCGAGACAGTTTTGAAAAAAAGCATTGGAGAAAGCAAGATCTCTGTTGCTTTTTACACACTGTCTCACTATGTTAAAGGAGTTTAACATAGTAAGACAGCTTTAAAAAAAGCAACGGAGAATCTGTTGCTTTTTTTAAAGCTGTCTCGCTATGTTAAACTTGTTTAACATAGCAAGACAGTGTGAAGCAACGGAGATCTTCCGTTCTCTGTTGCTGTAAAAAAAGAGTTATAGTAATGGAAAAAGTCTGGGTGACTGCACCTTTTTCCATTACTATAACTCTGATTTAAAATGTGCACGCTGACCAATCAGTGTGGGCGTTTTTGAATATTAATGGGGGGTCGTTGTATAATTGAAGGTTTAGCATTCTAATTAATATAAGTAACTGAAGTCCAGCTTCTTTTGTGCTAGAGGGTTCAAATACCCACATAAAAAATGTTAATATCTGTAATGGCCAGCTTTGTATTTGCTAGACATTTAGGTAATCTCTTAATGTGTTGTATTATCCTATCCAACTTTCTTCTACTGTATGTATGGAATTTGTGTGATAATAAGGATTAAGCAATACTGACTGAGGCCACCATCTGTCACACAACACAGGTTTGCATATGTTATTTACTATTATTGCATGTAAGAAATCTACATAGTTACATACATGTATGTGTGTGTGTGTGTGTGTGTGTGTGTGTGTGTGTGTGTGTGTGTGTGTATGTGTGTATATATATATATATATATATATATATATATATATATATGTGGATTCACTTTATAAGCTTAAACTTCTGAAATGCCGAATTACAGAATCTCGAGCCTATAAAGTAGAAAATCCAAATACCCGAAACTACACAATCACGAAGCCCCAAATCCCAAAACCGCGAAATTCAAACACCTAACACTTGCACACAAGTAACAAGCACACACACCTACCCTTATTATATATGCAGGGGGACAAGCCCCGCTGCATCCTCCATGTGGGGGGCAAGCCCCCCACAGCCCTATACTTAAATATTCTAACTCCAAGGTCGCACTACATACACATACACACACAAAACACCACCACACAAACTACATTCCTCTCGCACTCACACATCAAAGTAACAACACACACTACAGCCCCCACCCAACACCCTTAAACATAAACACTTACCTAAATCCACAAACACATTGCAACACCAGAACCACTAATTCAAAATCTCCCGCATTCGAGATTTTGAATTTCGCTCTTCTGTGGTTGCAATGTTCCGATCCTTCCACTTTATGAACTCAAAATACTAAATTTCGAGATTTCAGCTTGGCCATCCTGTTGAACTTTTCCCATTATCCCCATGGTAGTATGACCTCAGAGTTGGTATATTTAGTTAGTGGTGGTGTGGGGGGTGCGGCCCCCCACATCGGTGGGTTTGCTTTCTTTCAGTTTTACTTTTTTGTCAGGATGGCCAAGCGGTAACTTACCTGGAGTGGAGAGTTGGTGTTTTGGGATGTCAGTGTTGAGCAGTCATTGCCTTTTTCATCTTGGGGTTTTAGAAGTTGGGTAAGTGAATATTCAGGTTTTTGAAGTAAACCCAAATATATATACATATATGTATTATATATCAATAGATATTTCAAAAACACATGTATATCTATATCTATACATCTTTCTCTCTCTCGCTGTATGTATATATAAATGTATGTACATGTGCATATATGCATATGTCTAATATGTATATACATATGGGTAGAGATATCAGTAGCGCAGCTAGGTTGTGATAAGCCAATCTTGATGTATCTCTCTTTAATGCAGCACCGGCTTTTAATAGCCAGTATTGCATTTGTGATCAAACTGGAGTGCTGTAGTGCTCCATGTGTGGTCTAAACTCTAGCAACATTGTAGTAAACAGTTTTCTATAGTTTAAAATTAAAAAAAAGAAAGAAAAGAAAATTGCTCTCGTGTTTTTTTAACTAAAATCTGAACACTGTAGTATTCTGTGCAGGCAGGGTATAAACTTTAAATATCTGAGCTTTTGGCTGGCTAAGATGTACTTGCAATCAACTGGATGTATAAGCTAAATTAAGTACACTTTTTTCATATAGTACTGCCTTTTATTTATTTTTTCAATGAATATTAATTGAATTGAATATTGTGGTCTCTTTGTGTCTCTACAGGGGGCTTGTTAGAAGTGTAGCCAATGGTTGCAGTAGGGGTAGTTTCACTTCTTTGATATTCTGTGTTTAACTCTGAGCCTAGGGTGTTTGTCTTGCCATATAAGTGTTATATCTTGTGTTATTTCTGCTAAATATCTGAGCTGCTGGCTGGGTAAGATTTACCTGCAATCAACTGGATGTATAAGCTAAATTAAGTACACTTTTATATGTACTTTTTTCATATAGTACTGTATTTTATTTATTTTTTCACTGAATATTAATTGAATTAAATATTGTGGTCTCTCTGTGTCTCTACAGTCTTGGTGGCTTTGAAATTGCACGCCCCTCTTGTAAATTTGTGTTTGGACACTCCTTCTGGGCCCATCTCATTTGCTCACTCAATTGAGTACAGTGAGATAATATTGTGATTTCAGACACTCCTACAAGTCCCATCTCTTCAGCTTTATCTACTGCATACAGAGAGAGCATTTAGGAAGGACAACCCCTGTAGCCTCTTAATCCTGCTCTGTCCCCCCCAAAAAAAGTATACTTTATTCAGCCATTCTTACTGTAACTGTCTTAGTTTGCTGTTCAGTATGCTCTTATCTGTTCAGTTGCACTTACTCTGCACTTATTACTGCTTGTTAGTAGCCTCCTAATTTACTGCCTTCTGCGCTTGTTTTTAGTCATTTGTTAATTTAATTGCAAAATAAAAAATTCTAAGCGTGTTTCCTGCCTTTCCTGTAACTAGTCTAGTCCAGATGCAGATTTGCTGTATCCAGGACTGTTTGTAAGCTTCTGAGACCCCCAGGCCTTTCTGTGTTGGGGGAAGCCTTCTAGCTTATCAGTGAGAGTGGTAAGCACTAGGTAGCCTATCTACCACAAGAGTGGTTTCTGACTCAGAAATTGTAGTTTATTTGCCGTTTGGGCAGTTTTTCCATCTCTTTCAACTTTCTGGTTTAAGACCGCTTTTGCGCTTGTTTCCCACCTTTCCTGTAACTAGTCTCTTCCAGATACAGATTTTCTGTATCCAGGACTGCTTTTAAGCTTCTGAGCCTCCCCCAAGCCTTTCTGTGTTAGAGGGAAGCCTTCTAGCTTATCAGTGGGAGTGGCAAGCAATAGGTAGCCTATCTACCACAAGAGGAGTGGTTTCTGACCCAAAAATTGTAGTTCTTTGGCCGTTTAGGGAGTTTTTTCCATCTCTTTCAACTTTGTGATCTAAAAGCCTGTGTTTGCGCTTTTCCTGCCTTTCCTGTAACTAGTCTAATCCAGATAGAGATTTGCTGTATCCAGGACTGTATGTAAGCTTCTGGGCCCCCCAAGCCTTTTGGTGTTGGAAGGAAGCCTTCTAGCTTATCAGTGGGAGTGGTAAGCACCAGGTACCCTATCTACCACAAGAGGAGTGGATTCTGACCCAGAAATTGTACTTTATTGGCTGTTTGAGCAGTCTTTCCATCACTTTCAACTTTCTGTTTTAAAAGCCTGTGTTTGCGCTTGTTTCCCACCTTTCCTGTAACTAGTCTAGTTCAGATACAGATTTGCTGTATCCAGGACTGTTTGTAAGCTTCTGAGCGGCACAAAAGTCTGCTCTTCAATTTTTCACTTAGATCTGCTAGTTCTCTCCTCTCCTGCACTTTTACTAGCTTATTAATATAGCACTTTACCAGACTTCTTGTAGAAATTATTGTAGTACACAAAAGTGCTATCAGCCTAAATGTTCAACTTTCAACTTTCTGTTTTAAAAGCCTGTGTTTGTGCTTGTTTCCCACCTTTCCTGTAACTAGTCTAGTTCAGATACAGATTTGCTGTATCCAGGACTGTTTGTAAGCTTCTGAGCGGTACAAAAGTCTGCTCTTCAATTTTTCACTTAGATCTGCTAGTTCTCTCCTCTCCTGCACTTTTACTAGCTTATTAATCTAGCACTTTACCAGACTTCTTGTAGCAATTATTGTAGTACACAAAAGTGCTATCAGCCTAAATGTTCTATAAGGAAACAGCTCCAGTATTTATTATTAATGCCCACCCCTCCAGGCATGTCTAAAGGTCAGTTCCCTGTGCTTTTTCCTATTAACCTGGTGAACTTGGGCATCCTGAGGCAATGTAGCAACTGCCTCATGTACACCAAGAACCCTCTCCTCTTACCTCCCAACACTCAGACTTGTGAGAGATGCACTTATATATCCAAACTGGAAGCCATACACTCTCCAGCCAAGACCAGAATAGCTGGTCAAGAGGAGAAGGTCAACACTTGCACCACACCACATAGAACACATAGCTCTCCAGAACACACACCAGCACTGCCTTCACATAAAAACACAAACCACACACCTACTTTTGTGGAGGCTCTCAATAAAAATCGACCCAAACAGCAGAGACCTCCAAGGCAGAAACACACTCAACCACCACAACACAACAGCAGTCACGACACACATAACTCTCCTAAACTGTGTGGCACTCAACCAAAGCACCTAAGGCAAAACAGCATGCCCAACACATTAGTCATAGGTGACTCGATACTGAGGCACACTGATGTCCAACTCACTGGTTGAATAAAGAGAAACTAACAGTCAATTGCCTGACAGGTGCCAGGATCCACCACATAACGCACATACTCAGGTCCTTCAACTACAGGTACAAATATGACTCAGTCATTGTACATGTGGGTGTGAATGACCTGAGAGGTACCTCCCTGGACTACATGAAGAGAGACATGGAGGAGCTCTCGTATTATGTAGCCCAGGCGGGTATGACCCTAGCCCTGAGCAGCATCCTACCATTACCTAGAATGATACCACAGTACAAGCAGAAAATGATTGATTTCAACAATTGCCTAAGTTTTTGGTGTCACTCTAAGGGGATCCAGTATCTGTCTGCCTGGGATGACATGACTGATAGACCTCAATGCTTTGCCAGACATGTCCTACATCTGTCACCCCTGGACTTCTGGATACTGGCCAAGGCTTTTGCCACCCCTACAGTGCCTTTTTTTAGGTGGTGACCCAAAGACCAAATTAACATCATAACAGCTACAAACAAATGCAATCTGAGGGTCATGCTGCTCAATGCTAGAAGTCTAAATCTCAAAATGCACTCGCTCCAAGCACACCTTAAAATGGAGAACATCGACATTTGTGCTGTAACAGAGACCTGGTTCAAGGCAACAGAAAGCATCCCTACACTACCAGGCTATAACTCTTTCCACACCTTTTGGCCTCAGACTTTGGACCGAAGCTCCATAGGTGGTGGTGTTTCCATATTCATAAAGGATACACACACTACCAGACTGGTAGCCCAACATAACACATCAGAGATACTTCAGGTGCAGATAACACTGGGCAAGACAGCAATTTAGGTTGTAGCCTGCTATAGGTCCCCAACCATGTTTCAAGACTCGCACTCCATGTTCCAAAGCACCCTGGAGAATATTAGGGTCCAACCTAATGCTCTCATACTAGATGACTTCAACTATGCCTCCTTTAACTGGGAAAACTACTCATGTACAAATACACTTGCCTAATGTTTCCTGGAGTTCAGTAATCCCAATGCACTGGACCAGCTTGTTCTTACCCCTGTTAGAGGTAGCAACATCCTTGACCTGGTCATTACTAATATGGTGACTGTTGCTCTACACTAATAGTCAGCTCCTCCCTGGTTAGATCCAACCACAAACTAATCACCTTGGAAATCCACATCCCACCCCCCCACCCCCACAAATGCAACTACCATGAAAAACTTCTCCAAAGCTAACTTTGGGCTCTTACAAACAGAGGTGGCTAATTTCATGGCTCCCATGCAAATGGACAATAGTTGCATGGCTGCCGAATCATACACCAATGCACTGTATGAACATGTAAGGAAATGCATGGGTCTCACCATACCCAATAGAAGCAAGATGCTCTCCTCCAAAAAACGGAAGCCAATCTGATGGTCCCCTGCCAGAAACAAACTCTGCAACAGGAGGAGGAAACTGATGTGGTATAAGGTGAAGTCCCAAGACTGGAAAAACTCCCTTATCAGCCTCAACAAAAAGGTGAGAACCCTCATCAAATCCTCTAAAGCTAGCTATGAAAACAGAATTGTAGCAGACAGTAAAGACAACCACAAGGCCTTCTATAGTCACGTAAAGAATCTCCATGGCAATACTCAGACTTGTTCTGAGCTACAGCACAATGGTACCTCCTATACCAAACCAACAGATATTGTTAATATACTGGCCAACAGATTCAGTGCCAACTTTACCCCCCCCCCCCAATGGACCACTTGCAATACCAGTAGATTGCCAGGCTCCCAGTATTACTGCTGCACAGGTTAAAACAGCACTGTCCAAGGCCAAGAATACAGCTTCTATGGGACCTGACAATATCCCTGTCTGTATTCTACATGAACTACAGAGTGAACTGGAACCTCATCTGTGTGCCCTGTTCAATCACAGCCTCACCTCAGGCTTTGTCCTTACTGAATTGGGCACTGCTACAGTCATCCCTCTCCAGAAAGGAGGAGCGACTACAGACCCTGGGAACTATCACCACATTAGCCTGCTGAGTCTGATATGCAAAGCTATGGAACACATCATCATCATCATCATCATCATCATCATCATGGACCTAATAAACAAGGATATAGGGAATCTCTAAACTCTGGATCCTACACAGCTTGGTTTTGTGAAGGGTAGAGCATGCCTGCTCAACTTGGTTGACTTCTTTTATTCAGTCACCACAGCTGTGGATGAAGACAAGGTGGTACATACAGCCTACCTTGATCTGGCCAAGACCTTTGATACCATTTCCCACTCAGGAATCATAGAAAATCTCACTAAGCTAGGCATCAATCCCTATATCACTAGGTGGGTTGCAAACTGGCTCATAGATAGAACTCACAGTGTGAAAGTAGCTGACTCCAAATCAGACTGCTGACTAGTCACAAGTGGAGTCCCACTGGGTTTGGTCCTGGGTCCTCTCCTGTTTGGTATCTACTTGTCTGAAGTCCAGGCCAACACAAAGAAACTCTGGCTGACAAAGTTCGCAGACAATTGCAGGTTGGGAGCTATTATTAACTCCCCAAGTGATGTTGACATCCTACACAATGGCCTCACTGAGACCAACGACTGGTGTCAGAACCATGGCCTTAAGCGTAATGCCAAAAAATGTGTCGTTATCCCCTTTGGGAAAAAAAAACAGTTCCCATGAATTACCACATTGATGCTAGTCCACTGAATGCAGAAGGTGTTATAAGAAATCTGGGTACACAGGTTGACAGCAACCTCTCTTTTGATCACCACATTGCCACTGTGATCAGAAAGTCCTTCTATGTAGCACATCTCATTACTAAGGGTTTTGCATCCAGGAAGAAAAAGGTCATTGTCTCCCTCTACTCATCCCTCATTAGGCCAATCATCGAGTACAATGCCCCATTTGGCATGTACCTCATTAGACACCTGCAACAACTGGAGAGGCCACAAAAGTACCTCACAAAGAGGATCTTAGTCCTTAAACACTTGTCCTATATGGACAGACTCAAAAAACTCCAACTATTCTCTGTCTCATATCACCTACTTAGAGGCTATCTCTGCTTGGCTTACAAAAGCTATGTCTGACCCAGCTCTGTTAGAAATGCTACATCTAAAGAAATCCCAATCCCATCGCATCACATGCTCCAGAGACCTCAACCTCATTACCACAATCAACAGAATGTACTGGAGGGGCAGTTTCATAACCCAGAGACTGCCCATGCTTTGGAATACACTTCCCATACATGTCAAGCAAAGCACCTCGCAGACCCTCTTCAAGAGAAATCTTGATGAGTGGATGGGAAATAGAAAATTCACCCTGGGGATCACTCCAGTGGCTCTACTCGACAGAGGCACTGGGAACTAAGGCTGGGTGGCACAATGCCAGTGTAATCCTATGGCTAGGCTTGTAAAGGCCTCAGGGCCATCAGCTTAGTACACACCTATGAACCTATGAACTGTTTGCTACTGTTTAAAATATATTTTTTAACTAAAACCTGAGCACTGTAGTGCTCTGTGCAGGTGGGGTATAAACTGTAGCAACTTTATGCTAAATTTATAGCAAGCAGTTTGTTACAGTTTAAAAGAAGAAACCTGTTTTTTGATTCAAGAGGATGCACAGACATGAGAAGCAGAAAAGGAGAGACATGTGGTATTATCTTAATCTTTATTTTTCCTCTGTTAGATAACTAACATCCCCCTATCTGTTATATGAGAATGCTATTCAGATGGCATCCATGCATGGATATTTCATGGCAAGCTCCCCATGATGTATCCACAAGGTATATTTTCTAAGTGTTAATGTATTGTGTATATCTTATGCTATGCAACTTATTTTGTGTAAACTGCATTTGTACATCATTCCAATTTTAATGGCCTGCTTTGAGTTTAGATTATGTTTGCTGTGACAACCAAAATGATAGCCAGCTGTGTTTACTTGTTCAGTGTTTTGGCTGTGAATATCTTACATATTATGTTATGTGTGCTTGTTATACTGGTAGTTTCTGGTGATCAGCATGCAATACAGCTTTTACTGTTTCTGCTGTCTTAACAGCATATAGTGAGCACTTTGTATATATGGTAATGGTTGTCAGCTTTATTCAGTGTGCATACCTTGCTTGTTCATTTGTGTCTGCCATTTCACAGTATCATTGCTGTTGACAAGGTTATATTCCTATGCATGACTTGGTTTACATTCTCTTTGCACTGCATTTAGGTCTGCAAATATGTTTGTTCGAACACTATCTTGTATAAATAATTGTACCTTACTCTGCCACATGGCACTGGACATTGTGTTGTGTTAGTGGGGCTATGCACCTTTTCAATTATGATTTAATTATGTTTATTTATTGGAGTAATGCACTGTTGTCAATGGAACATATTCAGGCACAGCCAGGTGGCCTTATGACCACTATGAGCATATCCTTTCTCAGTATTGCTTCTATACATGTCACTGTCATATTCCATGGTTCAGTGAGACATATATGATTTGACAACATTTTTCTACATCTGTTATGCATATACAGCATGGCTTAGCAAAGCCATAGCGTACAGTCATGACCCATACATTCAATTCCCATTCTGATGCGAGTATGTTGTGATGTCATCTGTTACCTTTGAAGTACAAATAAACTCATGTGCATAAATATTTCAACTATATACTTGCATATGTATACAAGGTGATTTCTATAAGATCACATATCTGAAGCTTGCTATCTCTACATATATTAGACATTTCAAATATTGCCGTATTATCATTACATGCTACTGTTGCAGTGACACCTCAACAGATATGCATGTATCAATCATTGTAGTCAGATCAACTTTATGTGGCAGTTTTTAGCTGTAATGCTAGTCACAACCAGCACAGAGTGATATGCCATATTTGTAATGGCACTTACTGATGTAGATGTGCAGCGCTCCTGTGTATGTGTGTCGTGCAGACATATGGCATTCTGATACTGCCCAACACACACATGTAACAACAGATATCATCTCATGTGTTTTGTTGCAATTGATGTTACTGTGTAATGTGGTTTAACATTTTAATAGGCACACTCATTCTTTCTAGTGAGTCAATCTAGATTATCACTATATATGCTTTGTGATTGTATCATTGCTGTATACATCCTCATGTTGGCATATGATGAGTAAGAATTTCTGTATTTTCTTCTGCATCTTTAAATCCCCATTTCTGGCCAATAATGTGACCTTTACACTTCTAATACATCCTTGCAGGACATTAATATTAGGTAGACAATCATAACACGCATTGTGTTTAGGAAATGTTTATGTTGTCACTTGCACTTATCATATATCGTCTTCTTCTTTAATTATGTCTGCATGTTAATTAATTATACTCATTACAAGATATAGCCATTATTGTTCAGTGATGTTTGCATAGCTTCCTACATGTAACTAGATATTGTAAAGTAGTAGTTATACCTTGGACTATAATAATCCTTGTCATGCAAATTACATACTGCTAGATTAAGATATGGATACGTGTGTGTGTGTCCTCCTTTACAGGCCATTTTATATGATTCTCTGATGTGTAATCAGGTGTCTCATTGCTCTGTTATGTTAAATTTCTAATATTACTGGCAGGCTTTCTTACACAACTTTGATAGTGGCAGACACTACACTGTTACATGACGTACATGATGTGCATTTGATATAGTGATTTTTTTTTTGGCATATTGATTCCATTATTTGAATGCATTATGTAAGTCATGGAGGTTTTGCAAATGTGTTGCATGTAACAATCTGGTTTACATAACAGACACATTTGTAATATGCTAGAGTTTGATGTAGCTAACATTTTGACAGAAACTCCATAGATATATTAATTCTCACCTTAGTAGCACAGCACACACATAATACTTAGATACTGTACAGGGTGTATGAATCATATATTTTGCTGTAAGTATTGCTGCATTTTTTGTTACTGCTAAGGTTGTTCTATGAATATGTAAGGCTGTATACAGTTATTATCATGTTACAGAGTGGGGGACCCCTGCCAGTCTACCCATCCACTAATTAAGAAAACAATGCACTCAACCACTTTTGGCAGGCTCTGACTCTGAGGACCAGGGTAGACACCAGGATGGTTATGATGATGATGATGATGAGGGACAAGGACCAGCACATGCCATCTCTCCTGTGTGTTTCCATGATGATAGCTAGAAGACCTGTGGGAGCAGAGCTGTGATGTTGTCATTGACATCTTCCAGACTTACATGAGGGCCATGAGTTGTGTGTTCTTCAAGTACACGGCACAGGCTATGTATGAATCCTTCCAGGAGATCATTTCAGATGATCAACTCCATTAGGGAGAGTTCTCTGGAATGTAAGTATTGCCGATGTGATTTAGTCATGTAATGCTGCCACCATAGTGTGTTTCTATTTGGCTATCTTTCATTATCATTTTAAGATGGGCCTCATAATGCACACTTCAGCTTGTATGGGCTGTGTATATATATATATATATATATATATATATATATATATATATACATATATTCATATATATATATATATATATATATATATATATATTATATACACATATATATATGAATATATGTAGATATATATATATATATATATATATATATATATATATCTACATATATTCATATATATATATATATATATATATATATATAATATATGCATATATTCATATATGTATATATATATATATATATATATATATATATATATATATATGTCTACTCAAGTGTGCCAGCTTACACTGCATGTGAATTGTTTTAACTACTGTTTTTGCTACTTTTCTGAAAAAAAAATGATCTGCTTTTACTGTATTTATGTTTCTTCCTACTTTATTTTGCTTTTGCGTCATCATAAAAGTACTCAATTGTATTTAT